>NW_027397116.1:697033-779226 GCF_003265705.2 Callorhinus ursinus
GAGCGATGTTGAGCACTTTTTCATGTATCTGTTGGCCATTTGGATGTCTTCTTTGCAGAAATGTCTGCTCGTGTCTTCTTCCCATTTCTTGATTGGATTATTTGGTTTTTGGGTGTTGAGTTTGATAAGTTCTTTATAGATTTTGGATACTAGCCCTTTATCTGATAGGTCATTTGCAAATATTTTCTCCCATTCTGTCGGTTGTCTTTTGGTTTTGTGGACTGTTTCCTTTGCTGTGTAAAAACTTTTTATCTTGATGAAGTCCCAATAGCTCATTTTTTCCCTTGTTTCCCTTGCCTTTGGCGATAATTCTAGGAAGAAGTTGCTGCGGCTGAAGTCAAAGAGGTTGCTGCCTGTGTTTTCCTCAAGGATTTTGTTGGATTCCTGTCTCACATTTAGGTCTTTCATCCATTTTGAGTCTATTTTTGTGTGTGGTGTAAGGAAATGGTCCAGTTTCATTCTTCTGCATGTGGCTGTCCAATTTTCCCAACACCGTTTGTTGAAGAGACTTTTTCCATTGGACCTTCTTTCCTGCTTTGTGGAAGATTAGTTGACTATAGAGTTGAGGGTCCATTTCTGGGCTCTCTATTCTGTTCCGTTGATCTATGTGTCTGTTTTTGTGCCAGTACCATACTGTCTTGATGATGACAGCTTTGTAATAGAGCTTGAAGTCCGGCATTGTGATGCCGCCAGCTTTGCTTTTCTTTTTCAACATTCCTCTGGCTATTCGGGGTCTCTTCTGGTTCCATACAAATTTTAGGATTATTTGTTCCATTTCTTTGAGAAAAGTGGATGGTATTTTGATAGGGATTGCATTAAATGCATCTAGGTAGCATAGACGTTTTCACAATATTTGTTCTTCTAATCCATGAGCATAGAACGTTTTTCCATTTCTTTGTGTCTTCCTCAGTTTCTTTTTTCTGAGAACAGATTCTTTGCCTCTTTGGTTAGATTTATTCCTAGGTATCTAATGGTTTTGGGTGCAATTGTAAATGGGATCGACTCCTTAATTTCTCTTTCTTCTGTCTTGTTGTTGGTGTATAGACATGCCACTGATTGCTGTGCATTGATTTTATATCCTGCCACTTTACTGAATTCCTGTATGAGTTCTAGCAGTTTTGAGGTGGAGTCTTTTGGGTTTTCCACATAAAGTATCATATCATCTGCAAAGAGTGAGAGTTTGACTTCTTTGCTGATTAGGATGCTTTTTATTTCATTTTGTTGTCTGATTGCTGTGGCTAGGACTTCTAATACTAGGTTGAATAGCAGTGGTGAGAGTGGACATCCCTGCCGTGTTCCTGACCTTAGGGGAAAAGCTCTCTCAGTTTTTCCCCATTGAGTATGATATTTGCTGTGGGTTTTTCATAGATGGCTTTTATGATTTTGAGGTATGTGCCCTCTATCCCTACACTGTGAAGAGTTTTAATCAAGAAAGGATGCTCTACTTTGTCAAATGCTTTTTCTGCATCTATTGAGAGGATCATATGGTTCTTGTTCTTTTTTTTTTAATTAATGTATTGTATCACATTGATTGATTTGTGGATGTTGAACCAACCTTGCAGCCCAGGAATAAATCCCACTTGGTTGTGGTGAATAATCCTTTTAATGTACTGTTGGAGCCTGTCGCTAGCATTTTGGTGAGAATTTTTGCATCCGTGTTCATCAGGGATATTGGTCTGTAGTTCTCAATTTTGATGGGATCTTTGTCTGGTTTGGGGATCAAGGTAATGGTGGCCTCATAAAACGACTTTGGAAGTTTTCCTTCCATTTCTATTTTTTTGGAACAGTTTCAGAAGAATAGGTATTAATTCTTCTTTAAATGTTTGGTAGAATTCCCCTGGGAAGCCATCTGGCCCTGGGCTCTTGTTTGTTGGGAGATTTTTGATGACTGCTTCAATTTCCTTAGTGGTTATAGGCCTGTTCAGGTTTTCTATTTCTTCCTGGTTCAGTTTTGGTAGTTGATACATCTTTAGGAATGTATCCATTTCTTCCACATTATCTAATTTGCTGGCATAGAGTTGCTCATAATATGTTCTTATAATTGTTTGTATTTCTTTGGTGTTAGTTGTGATCTCTCCTCTTTCATTCATGATTTTATTTATTTGGGTCCTTTCTCTTTTCTTTTTGATAAGTATAGCTAGGGATTTATCAATCTTATTAATTCTTTCAAAGAACCAGCTCCTGGTTTCATTGATCTGTTCTACTGTTCTTTTGGTTTCTATTTCATTGATATCTGCTCTGATCTTTATTGTTTCTTTTCTCCTGCTGGGTTTAGGCTTTATTTAGCATCGACCCCATTCTGCATATGAAAAAACTGATGTTGAAAAACCTTAAATATTTTTGCCCAAGATCATGCCCTACATAAGGACACCTGTGTGCTGAGGTGTCACCTGGCAGAGAAGCCAGTCTCCTTCCACTGAGTAATGAGAGCTAGAGAAGCATCTTCCCCAGGGAGCCCTTGGGACCTTGTGACTCATTTTGAAACTCCATCCCTGGTAATTGCTCGTATGGGTTCCCCTCCAGCTGGCCTAGAAAAGAGGTGATCCTACAGGTCTTTCCTCAGTCTGATTCTTCTGACGCCAGGCTTGGGAAAGGGAGGCTTCCCATCTTGTTTTCTCTACCCCCGCCTGGTATCTGTTTCAGGCATGCTTTTGATTCGGATAATCACAGCGTTCATTTATATCGCCTCGGACAGATGTGTGCACATTCACAGCAGTCAGCCTCTGTGTCATTTGGTTCCTGCATGGCCGGCCCCTGGTATCTGAGTGTGCTCACACCACCTCACTCTCTGCGTATAGAACTAAGAGGGGCCGAGTGCAGATGTGCCACACTTGTCTCCAAGGAAATGGAACAGTCTGCAGATTTGGGTGATGGCCATCCTCATCAAGGTTAAGAACTGGAGCTCTTGCCCAGTAGCTGAGGGTGTAGAAAAAGTCATGGCTGATATTAAGTCGTGGGCACAGGTAGAGGTCCAGCCTGACATCCTCAACTCATTCGTCAGTGTCTGTGCTGCCCTCCGTGGTCAGAATATTGACTTGTCCCCTCTGCCTGCAAACACATTGCCTTGCCCTGGGTTAGTGTGCGTGCTGGCAGGAGCCTTTGGCCGAGAGGAGAAGACCTGGGTCCTTGTCCCGACTCTTCCCTTCCTGGCTGTGGGGTCATGGGCAGGTTATTTTGCCCCTCTGAGCTTCAGCTGTCAAGAGTTGGATCAGGTGATTACGTTCACTTCACCCTCTGGAATGCTCTGCACCAGCTCTGGAACCATGCTCTTCACTGATCGTGCATGTGGGTCACCTGTCCTTACTCAGGTCCTTGAGAGCCTCCTGGGTTAGAGATGAAGCAGACCCTAAAGGCCAGGTGGGTTTATGCGTTGTTGCCTCCTGAGCCTCTCGGGCGGGATGGGACCCCCTGCCTCTCTATGCCTGGTGAATGGTGGGATGCTTCCTGGCCAGGGGAGTGAAGCATGTTTACAGGGATTCCCTGCTCTCCCAAGAACTTTTTAAGGGCAGGGGCCATTGCTGTAAGGCCAGCACTTCCTCGGGCACCTGGCCCGTGTGGTGTGTTTTCAGTTATTGTGGTTGTTGGTTCGCTGGATGAGTGAACGTGATTTGTGATGATGTCCTCAAATCAGGAAGAACTAAATACTTAGCAGTTGGATCAAATGAAGTCTCATTTGTTACTTTTGGCTATCACATTTCCTCCCTCTTTCTCTTCTTGGCAACTTGCCTGTTTGAAGACGCAAGGAGAGCCTTTCCTGAGCTTCGAAAGGCCCCCGTGGGAGTCACTCACTTTGGTGGTATTCTCAGTCGGACTTGCTCAGTGACTTCGGTCTGTAGGGCCTTGATTCCAGGGTAGGCCATAGCCAAATATTTTGCTATCATCTCTCACTGAGATGTAAAAAATATCTTTTTGGTTTTATTAACAAGCATCTAAAAATGCTGTCCTCTTGAACTGAAGCCAGCAGATAATGAATCTCAAATTCCTAGGACTCTTGGTTGATATTTGTGGTGTGAACCCCACTATTAAGTGGCTTTGTCATCTCCCAATCGTTACATTTTCTTCAACTCCCAGCCAGGCCCATGTAATGGGCTTTCCTGTGTACATAATAATGATCAATTATTATAATCCTGGAATCCCACTACAGCACTATTTGCTAGGGAGTGGACTTCCGAATAAGAAAGATTAGTCCTGAACTTCATCCAAAGGGTTTTTCTACGAAAGGATCTGAAAGGCCTCAGTTTCATGTGATTTCTCTTGTACACCAGTAACTTAGTTGGGATCTCCTAAGGATCTCCTAACATATTCTAGAAAGTTCCATCGTTCTCATTAATAACTATTCATTGTGTGTCTGCTGTGTTCAAGGAACTGAGTGGGATCTATAAGGGTATTAGACATGGACCCTTTCCAGCAAAATTACTTTTAATGGCATTATCTGCATATGTAGGTCTATTATAGCTCCAGAATTGCATTACAGTTATTTATCTCATTCCCCCATGGGCTGAGCCTTCAGGGGCAGGGACCATGTCTTTTCTCTAATCCTATTTCATCTGTTTGGGAAGGTAGAAGACCAGAGGGACCAAACTCATGAAAGTAATTACACGCTAAGATGGTAATGAGAATAGCTAACAATAGTAACTAACGCTGATATTGAGCACCTGCCATTTGCCGGGCCTGTTTGATGCTCCGTATACTTATTAAATGGTCATAACCATCCTGTGAGGTAGGTACCGTTCTTATGCTTGTTTTGCGAAAAAAGATTGAGCAACCTGCCCAAGACCTCACATCCCATCAGAGGTGATGTCAAGGTCTGAATCGGGTCTGTCCCGCTCAAATAAGTAGGTTCTTCCACCACTGTGTTGCCGTGTGTATACTCATCTCTTCAGGCTGCTCGGAGAAAAGCTACTGTATAGGAAATGCCTAATTAGTTACTCTGAGGTCTTTAACTTCTAGCCTGTACTCTGTCGCCGGGATATCACCTGGCAGGAGAACTAGTTTCCTGCCCAAAGAGTGGCATTAGTTTTTCTGGAAACACAAACCTCAAATCTAATTGGGTAAGAAAAGGAGGCAGTTAGGATTGTAGAACCAGAATTTAGGAGAAGGAACTTCAGAAATGATCTAGTCTGCTCCCGTGGATGATTAGATTTTGGTAACAGAGGACAAGAGAGGCCCAGTGACTGTCCCAGGGTCACCCACACAGTTACTGATGGAGCCAGGACTAAACTTTGTCCAGTCTTCCTTCCACCATGTCACGTTTTTAGGCCCTCTTTATTTTCTGCTCATTTTAAAACATGCACATTAGGAATTGTGTACACTGTGTGAGGATTTATGAGCACTTCAGTTTTGAAATGTGTTTTCTGTATCCATAGGTGATGCCTGAGGATGAGTGATAGCTGTATTTTCAGACGAACCTTGTTCTGTCTGGAAGCATGGAGAACTTGTCAAGCTGAGTTAAGAAGGCCTTTGCAAGGTTGTATTGTGTTGTGTTTTCTGAGAAGTCCCCATTGCTGCCAGGAGCGTGAATAATGGTAAAGCTTATAGACTCTGTGATGTGTCTAGGAAGTCAATGCCAGTACAAATTCCTCTCCACTTTGGCTTCCTGAGGAAAAGCTTCAAAGATGCCCTATCCATTTCTGGGCTCTAAGAGGAGACAGGACGGCTGGGATAATTATCCCAATTCTTTCTTCTGATTTTGGCACTGTTCCAGGCAGACCTACCTCTGACGTCATTCCCACATCACATTCCCTGCTGGCAGATTTTGGAATGTCAGAATGGCTGTAACTTTCCATGGAACACTGGACATTTGCACTCATTAGGTAAAGGACATGCTTACCCCATTCTTTGGTCTTCTAAGAGCATACCGTGTAAGCCCTTGACCGTTTGCAGGCGGTGGAGACTGACATTCTCTGATTATATCACTTGGAGTGGCAAGGAGAACGTAGGGCACAGAGATATACGAGTTGGGTTTCATTACCACCGGGCTAGGTGAACTTGGTGGGGGAAGTAAGTGAACGTCTCTGAGCCTTAGTGTATTTGTCTTTTAAGGTTGCGATCAATTTTGATAACGTGAAGGAAGCATTATAGAAACGTTATCAAATGAAGGGAAGACTGGAGAATTTTTTGTGAAAATAGAAAAGGAAGCAGCTAAAAATGACTTGCCTGTATCTTTTCTTTCTCACTCTGTGTTATTCTAAGTCCTCCAAAAAGCACATGCCAAGATGGGATCCAGTGCCTGCGAGAGAAGGTGGGGAGGCCCTGGGCGAGGCTGGGGTAGCTGTCACATTTCCGTGTGGGTCTGACTGCGAGGGAAGGAGGGGAGGGCGGGAGACCGTCTCTTAGATGGCAGTGTGCTCTGAGGAAGGTGTGGCAAGGCTGTCAGGGAGTCCTGAAGCCAAAGCCATGTGGGGGGGGCCTCCTGTGTCTCCCAAGGATGGGCCTGCGCCAGCATCCCTGCACACTCTTCAGCCCAGAGCAGGACCCTTACTACACTGATGGTGGGTTCCAGAATGCCACAGGTGGGACCCTTGGTTGAACTCCCTGTAATTGGAGGTCTTGGGGCACCTTCTGTGATGACAACGTCCTCTCTCCAGAAAGTTTTGACGAGCCAATAATGTGACGCAGAGCCTTCCTTCCAGTTAAGCTGCCCTGTGGTGTTGACTCTTTAAATTACCTTGGAGTAAGGAATTCATAAGAAGAGAGGGGGAGGGGAGACTGGTGAGGGAAGGAAAGGCATAGAGAGAGACGGGTTAGTCAACTCTAGTTCAGAGGCCTCCTGAAAGGCTCAGCCATGCTGTGAGTGTCCTTGGCAGGTGCAGAGGGGACACTAAGGAAGGAGTGACGGATGTACATGTACAGGATGGGAGTCTGGCAGAAGGCCAGACAGTCACCCCTAGGGCACTCCCTGTCCACTCGCATTCCTTTCTATCTGCGGAGCTGGTGAGGGGGTAGGTCTCCATCTCCCTGGGCCTCGCTGATGGGCCTCACTGCTGTCACCACTTGGGCTCTCCGTGGTGCCAGTGAGGCCCCGCCTGAGCCTGGACCTCAGGTTGAAGGAGGCTGAAGACCAGCTCGTTCCATCCTGCTGGTCATCCTGGGCTGTTGGCGGTAAACGTGGCCGTGAAGCGCTCTCTGCCTCAGAGAGGTGCTGACAGCTTCAGGGATGCACCCCTCTCCTTCCCTCTTCTCTGCCCCTTGCTTCTCCTCTCCCCTCCCATCTGGACTTGAAATGTCTTCATTTTCGGGTGTATCTTGGAGACTACAGCCCATTCAGGGCAGTGGGTAGCAAAACTGAAAATTTCCTCATGTAGCTTCCAAGACTCCCAAGCCCCTCATTTCTAAGCATTTAAACAAACAGTGGTTTCAGGGATAAGTGGGAGCTGTGGGAGCTTCTGAAGGTCATGAAACTAAGTTTGGCTGTGGGTATTGTTCTTTAATAACATTGCTATCCCATGGGTCAAAGCCAACTTTGATTTATAACCCCATGAAGATGGTAGGTCATTAGTTTTTCTTCCTGTTTTCCTTCTCTTGTTAAGAACATTTTTTTTTCCTAAAATTTTTTCCTTCAAAGAATATTTATTTCCATGTAGAAAAGTGAGGAGGGGGTGATTTGTGTGTGTGGCTTTTGTTTTGGGTTTTTTTCGTCTAGAACATTTGAAAAAGAGGAGGTATGTGAAATGATTTCAGAGCAAGAGAGAAGAATCAAATTGCTCTTAAGATCCGCCAAGCTTCCCTGCGAGTTAACACTGTTCATGGTACTTCATTGATGCTCAGTTGTACCAGAAAACACACACTGGTCTATAAATCAGAACTGGGTTCTCATCTTCACCAGACTGTAAACTAGGGGGACACCTTGCTGGGGTCTCTGCACTGCTCAGGGTCTTATTTGAAAGATGGTGACATAGAAAGGATAGAGAGTCCACTCTACCCCAGACCCTTTGACTTATCTTGGTCCCTATTTTCTGATCCCTTCATCAATTTTATGGATGCATCCAAGGATTCCTGCAAAATTTTCAAAGGGAGAGGACTAGATTTTAATGCAATTTTCAGAAAAGGAAAATAAGCAGGTGGAAAGTTGTTTATTTTTTGGTCAGGATATTCTCTAGGGGTGCAGGGTATCTCTTAAAAGTATTTTCTGAAATGTTGAGGTTTCAATTGAAAATCACTTGCTATAGCAGAAATGAGGAAAATCTCAGATGGATAAAAGAGAGTCAAGAGATGGCAATCCCGAGATGACAGATGTTGGAATTATCTGACAAGGATGTTAAGGGCGCCATCATTAAGATCCTTCCATGAGCAATTACACTCTTGACGCAGAAGAAGTAGAAAAGCTCAGCCAAGAAATAGAAGAAAGAAGAGCCACATGGAAGTAATAGCACTAAAACCTACAACTGCTGAAATAAAATCTACATGAATGGGCTCAACAGCAGAGGGGAGGTGCTTTCCCCAAACATTGCTAACTGAACTGAATTAAGACTTCGGTCAGGATACATGGTCATAAATATAGATGTGGTTTAATATAATATTTAATTATTTAGTATTTATATTAAAAGTTGCCCCCAAATCACACCATCTTTGAAACATCCTATTTTGCTGTTTAAAGAATTCCCATGGTGGGCGCCTGGGTGGCTCAGATGGTTAAGTGTCTGCCTTCGGCTCAGGTCATGATCCCAGGGTCCTGGGATCGAGTCCCGCATCGGGCTCCCTTCTAGGCGGGGAGCCTGCTTCTCCCTCTGCTTCTGCCTCTCTCTCTCTCACTCTCATGAATAAATAAATAAAACATTGAAGAAAAAAAAAAGAATTCCCATGGTGAACACTTATACTCTGTATTTAAGATAGGCATCCAAGTGATGAGTTACTTTGCCTCTGAAAAATCTCAGTGTGTCTGTTGGAAGCTGGCCTGATGTGTGGCGGGAAGGCGGTTATAAGGCAGCTGAGAAAACGACCAACCAGTCCTTGCTGGGCTAAGAGTATCACCACTGGAATGCGGAAACGAACGAGTCTCTGCCAATCCCACCACCTGGGAGTCAGTAAGGGATTCAGGCCAGAGGACCGGGCTTCGAGGGGGACACTGGCAAATGGCGTGGGTACAGACAAGTCAGCTAGTGTAGTGAGAAGTCCAGAAGACTGGTCTGGTGAGGAATGAGTGCAAAGCCTGGGACTATTTAGTATAAAGAAGAGGGCCTGGATTGGCTGTATTTCTACATCTGGAGGGTTCTCATTTAGAAAAAAGATGTAGTCTCCTTGTGTCTGTGTTTGCTCCAAATGGGCCATTCGTACATTAAAATCTCACAGGGCAGTGCCTTCTAGGAAGGCCGCTTTTGAAAAACTCGTTCTTAAAACAGAGTTTTCTTGTCTGTAAAACAGCATCTGGTGTTAAAAGCTTGTAAACCAGTCGAAAATGCACATCTGTGGGCTGGATTGGGATTGACTCAGACTTTGGGGATGAAATGGCCTGCGTGGGTGGTGCTGTCTGCCAGGTGCGTGTGGGGTTCTGTGTGAGTGAGGCTGATGGACACATGCTGCTTAATGTCTCCAAAGGGACTGAACAGAGTCTCCCCTGGCCCCTGGTGGAGGCTTGTCTTCCCACCCCGGTGCTTTGGGAGCCTCCACTCTGAGCTCTCTGAGAAACCCACAGAGCGGTAGGCGCTCATGAAACGGTAATTAATCCGACGCACGCTCTCTTGCCTTCACTGTGCTTGATCACCTGTCCTGGAGAGAGGAGTGTGTTCTTCCCCAGTCGTCCTGGACAGCCCTGCCTCTGTGGCAAAGGCCAGTGGAGGGGGCAGGGGTCCCTGTTCCTGCACCTGGCGGGGGCGGGGTTGGGGGGGACCTGGGAGGGTGGGGGCAGCTGCTGTCCTGGTGCTTCCTGAACGCATGGGGGTGCTGCTCACCTCATCAAGCCCCTGGGGTCTCCGGGACTGCCCCTGAACCCTCTGTCCCTGTCCTCATCCCCAAAGGTCTCCTTTGGCATTCACAGTTGGGTTCACAGCCATCAGGGCTATCCTCTTGGGTAACTACAAATGTACTAGTAACCTCTCCAGGCTTGGGTCTCACCGTCTCCCCTTTAAGGAAAAGAGGGTGGGAGCTGCATTTCCTGTGCTTCTGACAGTTCACAGCTTTGCCTCCTTCTTCCTTGTGGTCTTCCTGCTTCTCCCACTCCTCTGGAGTGATGTGTAGTCTGCTTGAGGTCCTCGGGGGTGGCCTTGGCTCCCCCCTGTCCTCTGCGGCCCGGAGAGATGCTCTTCTTAAAGGGCTTGAAGGAAGCTGCTCAGACCAGACAGGACGTTTCCCACTTGTCCTTTGGAGCACTGAGCTCCAGGCCTCTTAGAAGGAGTCAGGCCAGGAGCTGATGCGTGTGTTTGCATAAGTATTAGTAGCGCACCGTGTGCCCTGGTTCTGTAGCGGAGGACAAGCCTAACTTATTCATTTACAGCTTCTTTTATTGCAGAAAAAGGAGTGGACGTGGGATGAGAGCAAGATGCTGGTGATGCAGGACCCTATCTACAGGTAAGAGTCCTGCCCCCCGCCTGTTGGCCCCTGGAGGTGTCAGGCTGGTGGGGCCAGATAAATTCAGATAAATTTCTACGGCTTTTCCCTTCTGCGACCCATTGTTTCTATACATGTAAGTACAAGAAGCATGTCTACCTTATCTTTAAGCTCGAGAGGAAAATTCTTCTTAGGCTCAATTGCACTATCTAGAAACGACGAAGGATTTCTGCTTGGTGTTTAGTCCGAATCTTTTGGTCGTAATTTGAAACTCTTCCAAGTTGTGCTAGTTTTATCTTCACTGAAATTTTATAGTTGCATATCTCTTCCACCTCTCTGCCCCTTCAGAAACTGAGCGCAGATAAAGGGTTTGTGATCTTCTGGGAAAGCAGAAAGTCACACATATAATCCCTAGAAATTGCTTTCACAACGAGATTGGTAGGATTCCTCTAGAGATTAGACGTGTACTACCTGGGCAGAGGAATACCTGGGAGTCACAATACAGAGCACCAGGGTGCTCCTTGGACCCACCGTGGGACCTCAGTTCACGAATGTTCCTCTGGTGTCGTGGACTCCGCTGACCAAGCCTCACCCACCCCACCCCTACCTCCTTCCTGTTTTTTTCACCGACAGAATGGGCATTAACTCTTCCTTTGGTATTTGGGGGAACCTAGAGCCAAATGACTTGCTTCGGTCGACAAAACGGATAAAGGTTGAGACTCCACTGCCAAGTTGGCAACATGATGGCCCTGCCTTCTAGTCAAAGAGTGGATGCCTGTGAAATGGAATTTCCATTCATTCAAGGAAATATACGAATGTGAAAACACTCAGGTCAGGTGCTGTGCTGGATGCATAGCATCCAGCTTAGTCAGTGGGTGACTGAAGTGAGTCAGTCACGGTCCCTCATTCTCGGGCAATGTTAGTCTGGAGGGAAGCACATCACTGGGGCACAGGACCTTGTGTCTGACAACATGAGTTTCTTTCTCTGGGTTCCTGTTGTACTTTTAGATGTTTGTGGAAACAAGTGTTCAAGTGTGTTACTGTCACTTAAAGTCTTTTGCTGGTAGACGATGAGGCTCTTGTGGGGGAAGGACTACGCCCACCTCACTTTCGTATTTCTAGCATCAAGCCAGTGTCTGGCCTGGATGCATCATTTAATAAATGTGTGATGGGTGGATGGAAAAATGCACTCGACTAATATCTGAAAATTAACTTGAGTGTTACGGTGATTCACAGGAGGGAATAATCACTTTCTACTTGAGTGATAAGGAAAGGCTTCAGGAAACAGATCGCATCAGAACTGGGCTTGCAGGATGTGAATGGATGAGCCCCTCATTTGCCTTTTGTAAAGGGAAGAATTTCTTGGAGTGTTTTTGTTCTTTTTTTTTTTTTTTTCATAATGATACCGTACACATGCAAAGCCTGTGCTCCTTGTGGATGCTGCTCATGGACTTGAATCAACCTTTCCTGGGTTGAAAGAAAAGGACTTTCCCCAAAGTTTTAACTACATAGCCCAAACAAGCTATCAGTTTTAGTTTTTATAACAACTTTATTTTGAGGTGTAGTTGACCTACAAGAATTGAGCATATTTAACGTGATTACTTTGGTAAATTTTGACCTATGTGTACACTTCTAAAGCCATCACCTCCGTCAAGATGACGAGCATATGTCACCCCCGAGAGTTCCCTTGTGTGCCCACTTGTAACCTCTCCCTCCCGCTCCTTCCCCGCCCCCCCGTCTTGGCCCATCTCCCTCCTTCCTGCCCTCCACATCCCCAGGCAACTACTGATCTCCTTTCTGTTTTTCCACATGAATTTGTGTTTTTTTAAATTTTGTATAGAGTCGTACACTGTATCCTCTTTCTGGGTCTGGCTTCTGTCCTTAAGCATAATTATTCTAAGAATCACCTGTCATTGTATGCATCAGTAGCTTATCCCTTTTTATTCCTAAACGGTATTCCACTGTACGAGCCATTCGTACGTTGGTGGACATTTTGGTGGTTTCCAGTTTGGGGTTATCAGAACAAAAGCTTACGTGACTGTTCAGTACAAGCGTCTATATGGACATACGCTTTCATTTTTCTTGGGTGAACACACAGGAGCAGAATGACTGATTATATGATAGGTTTCTTTTTTTTTGGTTGGTTTTTGTTTTTGTTTTAAAATATTTTATTAGAGAGAGTACAAGCAGGGGGAGGGGCAGAGGAAAAGGGAGAAGCAGGCTCCCCACTGAGCAAGAAGCCTGATGTGGGGCTCGATCCCAGGACCCCGAGACCATGACCTGAGCCAAAGGCAGACGCTTAACTGACTGAGCCAGCCACGCACCCCTATTTTTCTTTTTTTCATGAAAGTGCCAAACTTTTCCCAAGTGGTAGAACCGCTAGTGGAGTTTGAGACCTCCAGTTCTTCGTATCTTTGCCAGCGTCTGGTATTGTTAGGTTGTTGTTGTTTTTTTTTTTTTTTTTTAGCTCTTCAAATACATGCATATTAATATCTCACTGGGGGTTTAATTTGCATTTCCTATTGACTAATGACCTTGGCATCTTTTCATTTTATGTGCCATTCCTGTATCTTTTTGTGAAGCATCTGTTCAAATCCTTAGCCCATTTTTCATTGGGTGGTTTTGTTTTCTTACTGAATTTTGAGAGTTCTTTATAAATTTTGAATGTATATCCTTCATCAGGTGTTTGGTTTGCAAATATTTTCTCCAGGTCTGGCTGGGCTTTTCTCTCTCTCTTTAAAGATTTTATTTATTTGAGAGAGAGAGAGAGAAAGCATGTGTGGGAGAGAGAGAGAGCACAAAAGGGGAGCAGCAGAGGGAGAAGCAGACTCCTGCGGAGCAGGGAGCCCGATGTGGGACTCGATCCTGGGACCCTGGGATCATGACCCAAGCCAAAGGCAGACGCTTCCTCGACTGAGCCACCCAGGCATCCCTCAATTCATTTCTTTAATACGATACGAGGGATGTATCAAAGTTTTTGTTTTTCCTCCTGCAAACAGATATCTCGTTGCTCTGGACTCATTTGTTGAAAAGACTGTTCTTTCCCTGCTGAAGGACCTCTGTTGAAAATCTATTATCGCTCTCTGTGTTGTTCATTTCGAACTCTTTATTCTGTTCAATCCATCCAGTTGTCTGTCTTGATGCCAGAACCACAGTGTCTTGTTAACTGTGGCTTAACAAAGATTCTTAGAATCGGGCAGTCTATCTTCTAGCTTTTCTTCTTTCTTGAAGATTGCTTTCAATTAGTACTAGTATGACGTAGCTTTTTCCTTCCCTTCACTTATAAGAAGAAACATGCTTTTTGATGGCGGGTGAAAAACATCAAAGAAATATTACATTTTAAAGTGAATTAAAAAAAATTTTTTTTTAAAAATTTTAAGGTAGGCTCCATGCCCAACCTGGGGCTTGAACTCACAACTCTGAGATCTATTTGACAACCCTTCTCCCCACCCCCTAGAAAAACAAAACAAAACAAACAAACAAAAAACCTCATCCAGCAGACTTTCTGGTTGTAGGTGTCTCGTGGATATCTTGCTAATCTGTCAGAATTCAGCAGCAGCCTGCATTTACCAACAAAGGTACGAAGTTTTGCCAGTGCTGTCCCAGGCTGCTAGATGCTTCCCCCCCCCATGTATTAAATTGGGGTGTTTTTGGTCTCTGTACATGGAAATTTGTATGTCTGTGTATTATGAGTCAATGAAAGAAGACTGTATTCCAAACTGTATGTCTCGGGGCGCCTGGGTGGCTCAGTTGGTTAAGCGACTGCCTTCGGCTCAGGTCATGATCCTGGAGTCCCGGGATCGAGTCCCACATCGGGCTCCCTGCTCAGCGGGGAGTCTGCTTCTCCCTCTGACCCTCTTCCCTCTTGTGCTCTCTCTTTCTCTCATTCTCTCTCTCTCAAATAAATAAATAAAATATTAAAAAAAAATAAACCGTATGTCTCATTAAATCGTCAATAAGAACATTTATCATCATGATAATATGGTAACACTCACAAATGAGCTTTTCTTGGGGCCCGTTCTGCCCTTCCGGAACCCGTCTGGCATTGCCGCAGAATACATAATCGCCAATAGATTTTATGAAACATGATTACTCTGGCATTTGCTTCCAGAAAACTCCTTTGTGGTGCGGTACATTCTTCCGCTCCAAAAGAAATGCCTTTACCACATCAGTAACGGGATCCTCTTTTATTAGCTCGAATTTTAAATTTAAAGTGTTTGCATCTCTCCCATTGAATAATAGAATCATGGTTTTTTTTTTTTATTGTGGTGAAATATAAAATTTGCCATTTTAATCATTTTAAGCGTACAAATTAGTGGCACCAATCACACTCACGGTGGTGTGCAGCCGACAATACCTTCCAAAACCTGTTCATTGTTCTAAATAGGAGCTTTGTGCCCATCAGCGAGGACCCCTGTTTCCCTCTCTCCAAACCCCAGGCGACCTCTAAAGTCATGGGATCTTACGAGGTTGAAAGCACTGTGGTGGACATGTGGCCCAGCACCCCCCCATCGCAGGAGGCTTCTGTCCCCTGTGCTGATTTGCTGGGGCCATGCTCCTCACTGTGTTTATGAGACTTTTGTCCATTGATCCTGGCTCTCTTCTCTGGAGCCACAAATATGTAGATCTTATTTCTCTAAAGCTCCCAAAGCCATTCTTCATTATGTTTTTTCCTAGACTTCCTAATTTCAGAACCCATTATTTCCTCTTAAGATGTATTAGAATTTAATATGGTATCCCAGATGCTGTCTTATCAGCGTCAGATGTAGAGACCTAATTTTACCCTCATGAGAGGGAGTTTTGCATTTATTTTTAAAGAATGAGATCATACTATATTTTGCTTATTTTTTTAAAAGATTTTATTTATTTATTTGACACAGAGAGCACAAGCAAGGGGCAGCAGCAGAGGCAGAGGGAGAAGCAGACTCCCCACTGAGCAGGGAGCCCAACGTGGGGCTCGGTTCCAGGGCCCCAGGATCATGACCTGAGCTGAAGGCAGACGCTTAACCGACGGAGCCACCCAGGTGCCCTATATTTTGCTTATTTAACAAACTATGTTAGGTCCTACCTAGGTCATGGTGGATTTATTGTCCAGAATACTTAGGATTATATAATAGCCTTTAAGGCAGATTGTGTGTGTGTGTGTGTGTGTGTGTGTGTGTGTGTAAAATTGGACTCTTAAACTAATTTTTGGTCACAGATGGACTTAAAGTATTTTGAAAGCAATGAGAACTTTTATCATATATTCACTGTGCTAGGATGTTCAGGCTCACACATTTTTAAGAAACAGAATAATCCAGGGGCACCTGGGTAGCTCAGTTGTTAAGCGTCTGCCTTCGGCTCAGGTCATGATCCCAGGGTCCTGCTCAACGGGAAGCCTGCTTCTCCCTCTCCCACTCCCCCTGCATGTGTTCCTGCTCTTACTATCTGTCTGTCTGTCAAATAAATAAAGAAACAGAATAATCCAGATTTTTTACTCATTCTTCATTTCTGCAGTTTTCGCTATTTTATTTTTCAGCCTACATACAAGAATTTACATAGGTCGTTGTTACATTAGATAGAATTCATTTGAACCCACTGTTCAGAGTGTTTTGAGTTTTTGTGACTCAGGGTTCAGCAGGGAAGCAGGTTAACTGTGAGTGTTGAGGCCTAAGGAGATAATCAGACTTGGACCCACACCATGGCCGCAGGAGCTGGGTAGCAGACGATCCAGACAAGACCCGAGCAGAGTCCCTCACCAGCCCTGGTGTGGCTGCTACGTTGGAGGTCACAGGATGCCAGGAGTGTCCGTGCGCCAGAGCAGAATCGCAGACAGGGCAGGTGCAGACAGCCATGGAAGGCTGTCGACTCTTCCAGGCTGCTGCCTCCTAGTTGGCTGAGAAGCTTCTGATCGGGAGCCCGGGTTTGAGGTTGTTCAGCAGGCCTGGCAGTTAGGAAGGGCAGCCGGATACGGAGCGCACCGGTACCCTGATATCCGCTTCTTCCTGCTCTGGCCAGGGGTGGCCCTTCAGGGCGTGGTCCCTCCTGCTCTATCCCCCATCTCCCAAATCCCACACCGGTTTCTCTCGTGAGCAGTCCTACCCTGCAGCTCTGCAGGGAAGGGAATGCGGAGTTTTAGCTTAGCACAGTGGACCTGGGTAAAGCCATCACACCGGGCTGTGACACCTTAACTGTCCCGCTGAGCTTTCGGTTAAGCGTAACTGTAATAAGAACATTTTTATCCAAGTCCCTGACATGCTAAGGCTGTTGAACAGAACAGGACGAGGCCTGAAAAGTGAAGGCTTCATGTTTAATTTCTCCTTATTTCAGATTTCACTTCCTTGGTTAACATGCTTGTCTTACCCTTTCTGGTTTAATGGGCATGCTTTTTTTTTTTCCTCTCCTTAGGTTAAAAAATAACACTGGAGTAGTTGTACCATTATAGAAGTCACGGTGCTTTTGAAATTCAGTTCCCCCGCCTTGATTTCTTCTCTGTCTGACTAGGCACTGAAAGAATGATCAGTCCCCCCAATATTTCTGATTCTAGGGGCCAAACAAGCAAATGAAGATCCTTCTTTTTTTTTTTTTTAAGATTTTATTTATTTATTTGACAGAGAGAGAGACAGTGAGAGAGGGAACACAAGCAGGGGGGAGTGGGAGAGGGAGAAGCAGGCTTACCCGCCGAGCAGGGAGCCCGATGCGGGGCTCGATCCCAGGACCCTGGGTTCATGACCTGAGCCGAAGGCAGACACTTAACGACTAAGCCACCCAGGTGCCCCTGAAAACCCTTCTTTTTAGCTAAAGTCAGTGGGTTAATTGACCTGAAGCCCTCAGGAGCCAGGCTGGAAGTTGCTCGCTGGTTTTGAGTGTAAGTGAGCAAACCAGGGAGGGTCCCCATAGGGTGTCCAGCCAGTCCTCAGAAATGTCATTAATTAAAGTGCAAGCAGTTGGTGAGATCAGACATTAGAAGTGCGTTCTGGTTTGGGGCCCTCCACGTTGAGCCATGCTTTGATTTTGAGCAAGTCAGAGATCAATTATTCAGGGCTCGCTGGGGAGGGGAGGCAAGGTTGTGTGGAGAACTCTGGTGTGTGTTGTTCGCTGTGCTGGGCTCAGAGGAAAACAGTGGTTAATCAGTCTGGGTCCAGTTGGAAGACAGAACTCACAAGGTGATTTAAACAGAAGAATTATAGAGGCGCCTGGGTGGCTCAGTCGGTTAAGCGACTGCCTTCGGCTCAGGTCATGATCCTGGAGTCCCGGGATCGAGTCCCGCATCGGGCTCCCTGCTCAGCGGGGAGCCTGCTTCTCCTTCTGCCTGCCTGTCTGCCTACTTGTGATCTCTCTCTGTCAAATAAATAAATAAAATCTTAAAAAAAAAAGAATTATAAAGAATCATTCAGCTGTAACAAAACAGTATCTTTAAAATGTAAAGAGCACTCTTGGGGCGCCTGTGTGGTTCAGTCAGTTAAGCATCTTGACTCTTGATTTTGGCTCAGGTCATGATCTCAGGGTCGTGAAATTGAGCCCCACATCGGGCTCTGCACTCAGTGGGGAGTCTGCTTGAGATTCTCTCTCTCTCTTTGCCCCCCCCATGCATGCTTTCTCTGAAATAGATAGATCTTTTTAAAAAGGTAAAATAAGATTCTCTTTCTCCCTCTGCTCCCCCAACTCTCTCTCTCTCTCTCAAAAAAAAAAAAAAAATCTTAACAGCCCTCTAGGGCTGAAAGAGTGCAAGGACAAACCCAGAGGGAGGACCCCTCCCCCAGGCTGGGGTTCATTTTCATTATGGAAGGTGTGTTGCAGCCACTGGATGGCAGAGACCCTCGCTGAGTTGCCAGGAGACTAGGAAGCAACCCTTGGGGGGCCGAGTCCAGAACCACAGCTGGTGGCTGGGTGCACAGAGGGTATTGGGGCATCACTGTGGACAGGGGTTCTGGAACAACCAGTCTTTTCCGGGAGGGCTGTGAGAAGGTGATCACCAGGGATGCAAGGTTACTGAGGGACTGTGGCTGGGACAGAACGTCGCTGGATGTCCTTAAACCGTCACTGTTGAATGGCTCTGTAGCACCTGCAACCAGCAAGAGAAGCCTCTCCGCCTGCAAGTCCTTCACTTGCTCAGAGCAGTATGAGCAGCCTGCTCGCTATAAATCACCTGCTTGCAGGAATTCTGTCCATTGTCACAGAGCATTATTGAAAGAGCAGGGAATTGGTAATCCGTCCGTGGTTGAGCAAAACCTAGTCTCTACCCTAAAAGCATCTACAGTCAGATGAGACCTGATCTATGTGACGTCCATCCTAACAGCAACCCCAAGTGGTAGAACTGGTGATTCCCATTCTTAGGATGAACTTGAGCTTCAGACAGATGAGGTAAGTTTCCCATGATCACAAAACTAGTTAATAGTTGGGAGAACTCTTTGACCCCGAGCTTCCGTCTCTTCTGTTTTCTTGCTCTGCTCAGTGGCATCCATCTTTTAAGACAAACCCATGCGTTTATTTGCCTTCATATTTAATTTTTATCCCTTCAAAATGATATATCAAAATGCAAAACATTTTGCAGGACACAAACTAGTTTTGAAGGTGAAGAAACAGTTTTCTCTACTGAGGCTTGATAAACCTGCGATATTTGGGAGTTCCTTGGAAAATCAGGGAGTCTTGGAGCATGTTTCCCTTAGTTAACAGCCAAGAGTTGAAATGATCTAATGAGACAAAATGAAGGAGACATAAGTACCCCCAGATTCAGGAAGCACATTAAATGACAAGCAAAGTCAATTTTAAAAAGATGGATACTTAAACTCGAGGTTCCCAGTAACGAAACCACAGAATGTGGAAGACACAGATTGTAGAACGGTCTGGAGCGGAAAAATACATTGCTTACAGAGGAACACAGGCTGACAGCAAAACTGGAAGACAGAAGACAGTGGATTATCTTTAAGAATATGGGGAGTCGAGGGGCGCCTGGGTGGCTGAGTTGGTTAAGCATCTGACTCTTGATTTCAGCTCAGGTCAGGATCTCAGGGTCATCAGATTGGGCCCCTCCTCAGACTCTCCACTCAGTGGGGAGTCTGCTTGAAGATTCTGTGTGCACCTCCCCCCACTCGTACTCTTTCAAAGTACATAAATCTTAAAAAAAAAAAGGGGGGGGTGGGGGAGTTAAGTGCCAAAGCTTAGAAAGTATCCCCTCATACTTTTTATGAAAGTGGGGTAGAAAAAACCCCTAGGCAGCATTTCTAAAGACTTGCAAATAAATGAAAAGAGCACCCAACCTAAAAGAGAGTAAAGGCTGAAGGAAGGCAGGCTTGCAGGCAGTGGGATATATAGTGAGCCCTCCAGGAGCCCTTTCATCAGAGGAGGGGCCAGAGTCTGCCAGTCTCTTGGTAGGGAAAGGGAACCACGGTGCCAGGAATTGGAAAGGAGCAGTGGAAATCAACTTCACATTTTTAAAAGAGAGAATGCCCCTAGCAAGGCAGAAGGACGAGGTCCCATGGGGATTAAAATAGAAGGTTTTAAGACTATAATTTTTAAACATTATTTTTTAATGGAATCAGATACTACCCTAACCTGTAATACACAGGCAGAATCCCATAATTAGGAGAGAAGATAGAATATGTAGTAATTACTTACACTGTCGTTTTATGGAGCCAAAAAAGCTCTCCGGATTCTTAAAGGTGCCTCTCCAACATGCGGCTGTCCCTGCAAAATCAGGTCAAGACCTCCCTGATTGGGACGATTCTACTCTCTAACCTCCCTCCCCTCAAACCTCTGCATACCCAAGTCCCCACCTCAAACCCCGGCACGAGTTCCCTTTGCTCCATCATCCCTGGAGCATGGCAGGGGGCCCAGGTACCGGAGTCCTAAAGGTTAGAGGAGGAGCCGACCTGGATGCTCATGCACCTGGGTCTCATTTGCCCTCCGTGACGTA
This sequence comes from Callorhinus ursinus, assembly GCF_003265705.2. NCBI lineage: Eukaryota > Metazoa > Chordata > Mammalia > Carnivora > Otariidae > Callorhinus > Callorhinus ursinus. The sequence goes on from NW_027397116.1 coordinate 717,411, forward strand.
CAAGGTCATGGTGACTGCGTCTTCCGTATGTTTGTAGGATTGAGCCTCCTCCAGCCTCCCAGCATGTGAGGTTCTTGAGGGGCCTCTGCTGGACTCGGAACCAGAGATTGGGGGCAGCCCGGCTTATAGATCTCTCCCCATCTTCTCCTGTCTTTTCTGAGCCAGCCTGTCTGAGGGATGGGAGTGTCCATCACTGCAGCGAGTCATGTTTCATGTAGAGATTATGCTTTTATTCCCTCCAGTGCCAGAACCTTCCAGGGACAGTGCCTCTTCATACATACGCATGAGTAGGAATTACTCAATTTTACGCGTGAAGAAACTTATGAACTAAGAGGGGAAAGAGCGTATCATTCATGCATGCTCTCTGGCTTCAGTTTGTTCCGCAGGGCCGCTCTGCAATCCCTCATTTGTCCCTGGTAATTCCACTCCATGACAATCCTTCTCACCTACTTGTGCCTGTGGGCTCTGCACACCCTCCCTAGTTGGCCCCCATCTTCTGCGTCGTGGCCCACCATGGCTCTGTGCCCTGCCCTCCTGGGTTCTGGACGTGGCTGCACTTGTGTCTTCACCGTGGGCCGTGGCCAATCCTTCCCCAGCCTCCCCGTCTCTCCCTGTCAAGATGTTCTCCCTCCTATCCTGAAATAACCTCCCTCAACCCTGCTGCCCCATGCAAGAGCACGTCTATCAACCCTTGGCTCCCTCCCGAGGCCCAGTGCCCATCACCCTGCAGTTCCTTGAGGTCTGACTTTGATTTCCAGCGCTTGGCAGAGACCGTGCTGTGTTTGTGCTGGCGCTTGCCCTGCCTCTCCAGACCCTGAGCTTCCTGCTGCCTCCAGGGCCACCCCTCCCCCGCCTTTCCTTTCTCCTCTTATTTCCGAGTCTCTGCCTACCTTTCCTTTGCTTTTAATCTTACATAGTCCTGTGCCTTCTTTATCTGTTCCCATCCTTTATCTTTCCTTGGAAGCAGGTTCTGCACAATCTGCATACCTCCTCGTGCGCTTGACAAAGTCCCTGGAGCTTGGGAAGTCTCAGTATTCACATAGGACATGGGGCGCCTGGGTGGCTCAGTCGGTGAAGCGTCTGCCTTTGGCTCAGGTCGTGATCCCAGGGTCCTGGGACCCCCATTGGGCATCCTCAGGGTCCCTGCTCAGTGGGGGGGCTCGCCTCTCTCTCCCCCTCTGCCCCTCTCTCCACTGTGCACTCTCTCTCTCAAATAAAAATAAAATCTTTAAAAAAACACCACCACCACATAGGATGCACCGTGAGTCTCCCTGCGGGACTGCTGACCCATCATTCATGCATGGCCTCGGTGCTCTGTGTCGCAAGCACATGTCCAAGACCCACCTTTTCCTCTGTCCTTCCTCCTCTCCCATCTCTTCCACTCAGAGGTCATGGCGTGCCCCGTGAGGATGCAGAGACAGGTAAGGTATAGCTGGTCTCTGCAGGGTCCCCACGGTGACTGCTGCTTCTTGTGATGGTTTTCAGGAAGTGTTCAGACGGGTATGGGTGAGGCATACGTGTGAAAAGGACCAAATAATACATGCTTGTCACTAAAAATAAAAAAAGTGAAGAAGCTTTAGAAAGGAAAAAGTCAAATGTTCTTCCTTCAACCCCTGTTCCCTCTAGTACTATTCCATATGCAACTACACAAGCACTCTGATGTCTTTCCAAAATCCGGTTTTATTCTGCAGGTAGTTCTACAGTGAGCCTGTTTTTCTCGCAGTCCTGTATCAAGGACTTCCTGCGACACCCACGCTTATGGTCCTCCCATGAGGGCTCTGACTCCGAGTTCCAGAGTGATGCTTGACAGTAGGGCTCTAGAGAAACACCCCCCACGCAGGGAGACTTGGGGAGGTGGACAGGGGAGAGATCACCCAGTGGTCAGGATAAAGGGCAGACTGGACGACACCCTGACAGCAGTTGGAAGCATAGACGGGGCTCAGTCTGTGAGCTGTGTTAGGTCTGGACCACTCAGACCAGTGACAGTCTGAATACAGCATAAATAGGGGAGAATCGTCTTATTTGAGGAGGTAGTGGGAGAGGCCCCTCCAGTGACCTTGATTTGCATCTTTGGTGATTTTACATCTGCCTTTTCCAAGGGCTGTCTGCCTCTGGTGGATCCCACTTGATAGATGATTAAACTCAATCATGGTGAGACACCTGGGTGGCTCAGTCCGTTAAGCTTCTGCCTTTGGCTCAGACCATGATCCCAGGGTCCTGAGATTGAGTCCTGCATTGGGCTCCCTGCTCAGCAGGGAGCCTGCTTCTCCCTCTGCCTGCAGCTACCCCTGCTTGTGCTCTCTCTGACAAATAAATAAAACCTTTAAAAATAAATTCAGTCGTGGCAAAAGACTGGAAAGTTGCATCGTGGTAACTCTAACTGTGAAGGCAGGAACCACACATTTTGTGCACAGCTGCATCCCTGGTGCCTGGAGGGGTCCTTCCTACATAGTAGGTGCTCCGTAAATGCTACGTGACAAAGCTGGGGCAGGCTGGATCCACTCGTTTGTACTAAAATGTTCATTTCAGATGGCCATTAAGCTTCCTTATTTTCTTGGTGGCCTTAGCCTCTGCCCTTCTTGGTGGCCTGAATCGCAAAGCTGGTAGGTAGTGAATAACAGAAACCCGAAGAGCCACCGGCACTATTGAAGTTGGACCTCTGGCTCGGTGTCTCTGTGCCAGGCCTTCGGGGACGTCTTTTACATGAATGATGGAAAATCCAATTAGGCCAACTTTAGAAAACTTCACATAATTAAACCCTGTCTATCGGGGAGGGACTCGCCCTGTGGAGGAAGAACCAGGGGAGCAGAGAAACCAGGCCTGGTCCCAGTTCTACTTCTAAGTGACTGCTTACTTTGAAATCCCATTCCTGTTTCATTTTCTCCTCCTCACATGCATAAAGGGAATCCAGAAAGGGAACTTGCAGAGCACTGAAGAGGCTCAGATGGGAGAGTGTGGGCAAAGTAAAGCCAGCACTCCTGCCCTTGACTCCTTTCACAGCTACCAGGTAGACACTGGCCCGGGCATCCATGGGATGGTCTTGACCTTTTACATGACACACATATTTCTGGGAATCTGATGAAACTGGATCTTCTCCCTAGAACAGTACATTCACGTACATACTTGCAGAAAAATTTTGAATTTGTGGACACTTCATGCACCGCAGAGTCCTGTGGTTGATCATTTCCAAGGTAAGACCCGCTGGTGCCAATAACTGTTGTCTGTTATCTTTGAATATTTTGCTTCTCAAGCCGGGAAAATTTATTATTGGATGTCCTTCTGCAGGAGGAGGGGGGAGAAAATCTACCTTGCTTAATAATTTAGTGTTTGAATGATTAATGGAGTTTATTTTGTCAGCCCAAGGGGCATTTGCATCTTGTTTAGAGGGGCTGCCATCTTCACAACAAACCAGTCTTATATTGGTGGGTTGCAGATCATGTAAAGGGAGAGGATTTACGTACGACAAGCCTTTATGGTACCCTGCGTGTTTTGGGATTCACATGGATGTGGGAGAGTTGGTGTAGGGTCTTTGTTTGACCCTGGGATGGAAGGGTCATTGCGTGACCACCCTTCGCCCCAAAGGCAAGTAAAGATGGCTCTTGGTCTGGAGCTGTAGCCCTTGTCTGATGAGCCCTAGTGGTCTCTAGGATTGTAGCTGGACACTGTCCCAGCTCATCCCACAGTGATCACTTGGGCATTCTACACTACACACCAGTCTAGATGCTGTGTGTTGGGCCCTGTCCCTCAATCCTGGCTGGGAAGCCCTCTGGGCTCCCTCTTGCATCTTGGCATGGCTAGGAGGAAGGTGACGCCCAACTGCTAAGAAGGGTACAGCCAGTTGTGAGCCTGGGCTGCTTTTCTGCTAGCACAGACCTCAAACCGTGGAGATGAGGCGGGATGGGAGGTCCAGAGGGCTGTGCGTAGAGTTCAGGAAATACGGAATGGGAAAAACTAGGTTGTCTGCGAATCCCCACAGTCTACTGGGAGACCCTGAGAAGCAGCTGTGGGAGAGCTGCAGCCTTCCCACTGTCCGGTGGCAGTCATGATCACACCAGGATTGGTCAAGTCTTCTGGGTTTGGTAACTTGTCTGTCAAGTTCTTGAATAAGAATTCCAAGGTCCAACATCCACCAGGAATCCTTTTCTGCTTTCAACTCCACTCCCAGAGTGGGGATCTGATTTCTGTTTCTTCTTTGGACCGCAAGGCTAGATAGTCCTTAAGTTCATTCTAGTATTGTAGTTATTTCTGTGTCTTCTGGTTTGTAGTAGGAGCTACATCTTACTCATCTTTATGTCCCCTCGACCGCCATCTTGCGCATAATTGTGCTCAATACATATTTATTAAATTGAATTGATTTCTTGTTAAATCTTTGCAAAATTCCCAGGACGTGGGTACATTTATTCTTTGGACTTTTATCTAGGATTGATGGGGTGGGATGGATGGATGGAGGGACGAATGAATGAACCAACCAACCTGCAGACGTTTCTTGAGCTCTGAGTGCCACCCGTATGTGAAGGTATTTGGGGAAGGGGATAAAAAATGTGAACCTGAACATCAAGAGCATATGTTCTAGTAGAAGATAGTAACCGGCACACCGATGACTGTTCAAAAGGCAGCCTTACGGTTGCACCGAGGAACCAGAAGTCACGTGACCTTGCTCAGCTCCACTCAGGGAGCACGCCAAACGGGCTGTGGGATTCACCCCAAAGCCAAGGCCACCTTTGAAAATAGACTCTCTCCTTCCTCAAGGTGGCCAGAGATGCCAGCCCTGCCCTCTGTTACTGCTGCACACTCAGCTCTTTGCTGGAGGGGCCGCTCATCTTTTTCTGTGCATTATCTCAGTCTTTGACTTTAGGTCTTGTCCAGTTTGTTGCTGTTTTTACTGATAATTCACAACCATCCGAGGGTGGATGGGAGGAATGAAACCATAAAAAGCAGTGGATGTGTTCATCTTAGTTTGAATCATGGCCTTAATAAAGGGGTTTTTGGAGGGGAAGAGTAAGAAGAGCCTCAGAAGGTAACCCCTGGTGGGTGTCATCTGCACATGAGTTCATGGCTGCCCATTGTCTTCCAGTAGTGCTTAATTCATTGTTAGGGGGTCCTGACTGCCGGAGGTGGGGTAGATTGGGTGCATTTCCTTCCTGGAGGAGCCGTCCAGACAGCGGGCAGCCCCGCCGATCCTTACACCCAAACACGGATGAAAATAGATACGTGCGTGCACACACATGTAGGAATGCCTGTTTGTAAGAAGTTTGGTCTTTGGGTTTTTTTTTTAATTTTTTTAATATCAAAAGAGCTAAACCCAAATCCCTCCCCATTGCCTTTGTTCACTGATGGGAAGGACAAAGCCCTCGGGGAAACAATTAAGCCTGTCAGATGCCTTAGCTGACACAGAGGCATTTGACAAGCTCTGTGCGAGAGAAGAGCTGCAAGGGTTTATCAACCAGGTCCCAGAAAAACCTGTTGCATCCCTGGCATGGCCTCCCGCCCTTGCCGCCCCCCCCCCGTGACTTTCCGGGACCCCTCCCGCCCCACGGGCCATCCCCACCAGCATGAATTAGTGCCCATCTCGGCTCTAAGGAGACTGCCGCGGACTTTTTCTGGCCGCACGTGCTTTCCTTTGGATCTATGTCACATCTGTGGGAGGCGTCCTCACCCCGCGGAAAGGGAAGGAATTAACCGACAGGTAAAGTGCAGGTGGGAGCTGTTAAAACAGCCTGTGCTTTAACCAGGACGGGCTTGACTAAAAAAGTCTTCCTGAGCTCTTGCCTCCGCCAGAGCCGACTCCTACGCACAAGCTCAGGACGGCCGCCAGGAAGCCCTGCCACAGAAGGAGAGGGCAACAAGCCGGGGCAGGCCCAGCCCACCTCCGGCTGCTTCGGAGTCAGTGCCCTCGTGACTCTGTCCCCAGGCAAGCTCTGCACCCAGACCCCGTCCCCGGCCGTCTTGGTTGTATCTTCAGACCTCAGTTTCCCTCTCCTTCCCCCTGGATCTTGAGGCTATTTCTGTTTTGTTTCTTCTTTTTTTAGCTTATAAATAGGCCCAGGTTTTGCCATCCAAAAGAGAAAAGGCGCGCCCAGAACCTACCTTCTTATCTTGTCCCTTCCCTGCCAGACTCTTCAGGGTAATTGCTCTTGTGGTGTGTATTTCCAAAACCCCTGCTCATTGCTCCGCTCATTATATTTGGGCTCCGCACCAAGTCTGCCCTCCCTGTGGTCGCCGGGGATGTCTGAGTTGCTAATCCCTGGCTCGCTCTGCAGCCTCATCCCCTTCGATCTCTCTGGAGCACTGAAGGCCATGCACCTTCCCTCCTTCTGGAGACTCTCCTCCCGCACTTCCGTGGTGGTTTCTTGTGTTCCTTCTCTTATCTCCTGGTCTTTTCCTTTTTTTTTTTTTTTTTTTTTTTGGATGACTCCAAAAAAGTTCTGCCCTTTGTTTCAATCAACTATTAACAGGGTTCTCAGTGAGCCCTCTTCCTTCTCTACTTGCTACTTGGGGGGATCTTCTGTTTCCCATGGCTGGAGTTGCCCTCTGCGTCCTGGTGGCTCCTAAGTCTGGGCCTCTCTCGCAATCCCTTCTTTCTACTTGTCTCACATGCAGGGCCATCTGAGTACTTTGGTCACCCCTCAGCGTTGACATGTGCAGAACCCACACCACTTCCCTGTGCCCTCAGCTTCTGTGTCCCATGATCTGGTTAGTGTTTAGTCCACCCAACTCAGGATGCTCTCCCTCCCCCTCCTCGTCCTCACGTCCAGAGAAATGGCTCTGGAATCCATGTCCTGCTACGCGTCATCACTGCTGCTGCCTTAGACCTTCAGCTTTCCTTGCCTGGACTTCGGGCCCACCGGGCTGGTTGCACAGACCGTGCACTGCCCAGGTCCAGGCTGTGTCAATCCCCCTGCCCTGTGCTTGGCACCTGACTCACCCAGTCTAGCTCTCGTGACTGTTTGTATGTCTGTGGATGAGAAAACGAAAACTTGACCATTAGAAGACTCACCCAGTGCCTCACAATTGGAAGCAGCAAGACTGAGATTGGAGTCCAGCTCTCTTGCCAGGCAAGCCCCCAATCCAGATTCTTCCTCTTCCCCCACAGCTTCCATATTGTAGTAGCCTCTCTTTGGCTTCCCTTCTTCTGCTCATGTCTCCGGCAGTCCATCCGGCTACCACCATGACTACCAACTATGTCACTCCCCTGCGTAGGTCCCCGTCAGTGCCATGAGCACACAAAGGGACAGCTGGGCTGTGTGCAGCAGGCCCTGTCCTCCCTCTGCTCTCGTCTCCTGCTGGTCCCTTGCATGTGCTGGGTTCCTGGTGCCAAAGCACACTGGGTTATTTCATGACTGTGCCCCCATTTTTTTTTTTAAGAGAGAGAGCATGTGTATGAGTGGGGGAGGGCAGAGGGTGAAGAAAAGGGAGAATCCCAAGCAGGCTTCCACGCTCAGTGCAGAGCCCGACGCGGGGTTCAGTCATGACCTGAGCCGAAACAAGAGTCGGATGCTTAACTGACTGAGCCACCAGGGTGCCCCCCCTTTTCCTTTGACTCCATGACTTTCTCTATGCAGTTTCCCTTACAAGGAATGTTCTCCCTTCCTCCGTATGACGGCTAGCTTTCCTTTGCTCGTCCAGATCTGCTCCCCACCAGGCTAAGTGCCTGCAGGCTGGCCGGTGGGTTCCATCAGTGGGCTGCCTCCCCGTCATGAGGGCCCCTGCCAGGTGGCACATGGTTCTCTCTCTGGGTTCTGGCAGCCACAGACCTTGGGGGCTCCCTTGCTGTTCTGTGCTCTCCCTGCACTCTGCCCTCACCTTTGTAAATAGTCCCCTAGTAAACTCACCTTGGATGACCTCCATTATCTGTTTCATGCCAGGCCCCAGCCTGAAGCATTCCCCTCCGTAATCCCTGTTACCCCCCACCTATTCAAGATGCTGCTCAGACAGCAGCTCCCCCATGCGCCTTTCCCAAGAGCAAGCGGCCTCTGCCTCCCACACGTCCTCGGGGCCCTGCTCCATGGTCTGTGCTCGCCCCACTACGGAGCACTGTGAGCTTCTCAAGGACAGGCTCTGGACCGGGCTCCGTGCTGCCTCCGGAGACCATCTGCTGTGGGGCCAGGGAGGGAGCAGGTAGGGTAAGACATGCATTTCTTAGAATAAAGTTATGCCGAACCACCCCCAGGGCACGATACTCCCTCAGCAGCTGCTCTTGGGTAGTGGGGGGACAGCCAAGAAGAGAGAGCTTGTGGCATTATGGCAGGAAGAAAAGAATTCTCAAGCCAGGACAGTCTTTCTTCACGACCTTCTCCCATCCCCCCACCCCTGGTACCTGGCTTCCTCGAGCCTTCCAACCCACCCCTTCCCCAGACTTCCAAAGTGAAAACAGAAGAACATTGAAAAGTGACTGGGAATTGAAATGAGGATGTGTCTGTTTCCCCCCCCCCCCATTTTGTTCTAAGATCTGTTTGTGGCTTGGAAGTAAAGATACATGGTTCTGTATAATTAAAAAAAGGGGGGAGCCACCTGGGTGGCTCAGCCGTTAAGCATCTGCCTTCGGCTCAGGTCATGATCCCGGGGTCCTGGGATCGAGCCCCGCATCGGGCTCCCTGCTCGGCGGGAAGCCTGCTTCTCCCTCCCCCACACCCCCTGCTTGTGTTCCCTCTCTCTCGCTGTGTCTCTCTCTGTCAAATAAATAAAATCTTAAAAAAAAAAGAAAAAAAAACCAAAACCATGAGATCCTGATTGAGAGGGAGCTGTCCCAGGACACATAGTCCTGCGGTGTGTGTGAGGGGTAGGGGTGTTGACCCCGGCCCCGGCACCACCTTCTTCTGTCCTCGAGTCCTGAGAGGAAGTGCCTTCAAGTGAGCTGTGATTCAGACCTTCTCTGATGCAGGATCGGGAAGCGGGTCAGAGCAATCAGAGAAAGAAAAGTACCTGGTCATGCCAGCCAGGCACTCTGAGCCCTGGGAAGGGGAGTGGGTGCCCTCTCCTCAATTCCTGTCGGGCCCAGGGGGATTCCCATGTGCTGAGCACGTGATGGGGGAGGTGGATTAAAGCAGAGGACGGAGTGTGTCATGGGATGAATCCCAGGAAGCTCCAGGTGGGTCATTTGAGGACTGAATGCCTTTGGAAAAACTAGGGTGAGCGTTTATGGTATTCCTGGGTTGGTCTATTTGGAGAAACTTGGGTGGAAGGTGGGCAGTCGGGGATAGCAAAGAAACCAAGCACCTCTCCCCCAAGTGTCCACTGAAAATCTTACCCATGTGAGGATGAATTTATAGGCAACCAGAGAGAACCCATGTAGGCATCAAGGGCTTGAGAAAATAACTGGAGTAAGGAAATTCGGAGTTTCTAGGTGGCTTCAGTGCACCATACCGCCGCCTTCTAGCTGGGTAGAAAGAGAATAATAACAGTCTAACATTGAGCTGATATTTGATGGTTCCCAATCAGCTCTGTGGGCAAGCAGGTCACGTAGAAGTGAGGAGCCTAGCTAAGATGGCTGGGGTCCAGATTCTGGCTCGGAGACCGTCATGGGTCGAATTGTGTCCCCTCAGAAAGAGAAGTCCGGGTCGTCACCCTTGATACCCGTGACCGTGCCCTTGTTTGGCAGGAGGGACTTGGCAGATGTGATTGAGTTAAGGTGAGGTTGTCGTGGGTGGACTAGGGCACAAGTCTACTGACCGGTGTCCTTGTAAGAAGAGGGGGATTTGGAGAAAGACACGGGACGCACAAAGAAGGTGGCCACATGTGAAGCTTAGAGGCAGCAGATGGGGAACCCCAGATAGAAAGCCAGGGAGCACCCAGGATCCCTGGCAGCTGCCGGAAGCTGAGAGAGAGAGAGAGAGAGAGAGAGAGGCATGGGAGGGACCCTTTCTCGGAGCTTCTAGAAGGAACTACCTCGGCCAACACCTTGATTTCTGATCCCTGGCCACCCAAACTATGAGAGATTAAATTTTAGTTTTTCAAGCCATCCATGTGCTAATTTATTACGGCAGCCCCAGGAAACAAATACAGGTGCCTACTAACTGGCTGTGTGACCTTGAGAAAGTTGGGCAAGCCTTCTGTTCCCTCCTCTCTAAAAGGGGGGTAGTAATAGATGTTGTGGAGGGTTCAGTGACTTTTTACATACCAGGTGATTAGAGCACTGCCTGGCACATGGGGGGCACACAGCGGATTAGCAAATACTCTGATCAATTTAGTCAAGATTTTTGAGCCAGGCATTGTGCCTAAAGCCTTTCATTTGATTCGCGTGACGATCTTGTGAGCCTCTTCTTGTGCCATTTCACAATTGAGGGAACTATGAGCTGGAGTCTTTTTTATATTTTTTAAAGATTTTTTATGTTTTCATTTGAGAGAGAGAGAGCACAAGCAGGGGGAGAGGCAGAGGCAGAAGCAGGCTCCCTGCTGACCTGGGAGCCTGATGTGAACGAGGCTCAGTCATGACCTGAGCAGACGGCAGACACCCAACCATCTGAGTAACGCAGGCTCCCCTGTTGAGTTGGGGTCTTAAGTGGCTTTGAGTAGCCTCCACTGAGGCTTTGTGGCTCTGTTCTGTCAGTCTTGTTGTTCCAGGAAGATCACGGGGACCTCAAGGTGCACAGGGACATGGGGGAAGGAAGGGTGTGAACTTCTGATTATGATCTGTTTTGCATTGCGAAGACCTTCGCCTAACCCATCTACACATGCTGCTTGAAGAAGAGGAGTGTTCCCTGTCTCAAAAGCAAGAGGATCAGCTGTTCGTGGGGAAGGAGAGGAAGACAGCTTTGTACGTGAGGCTCCCCCAACACACCCCAGGTGAAGGAGCTCCCCCTTTCACTCTGCTCTCTGGCTCTGGAAGGAGAGTGGTGTCTCTGAGCAGGAGTCTTCGGGAAGCCCAAATGTCCTCAGAAGTGTGGGAAGGATGAGCTGACCCTCAAAAGACACAAACATTGGACGGCGTAAGCCCAGCTAACAGACTCAGGAACAGAGGAGCAAGAATGGGCAGCCCGTGTAAAGCTTGGTGTTTGAACACCGAAAGCAGGTGGTAGCTGTTTGGGAGAAGTCACCGGCATTGGAGAGAAGTTAGCCTTGAAGCCTAGGAAGGGATTTTTGCCGAGGGACGCTGGCCTGTTTTTTGCCTGCCTGTCAAGTACCGGACAAGAGGAAATGAGCTTATCACAGCGCTCGGTGTTTGGAAAGTGCTATTGGACGGTTTGTGGTTGACTCAAGTAAAGCAGGGGAGACTCGAGGGGGACATCAGAAAGAGCTTCACAGGACAGCTGTGAAATGGGCAGATTCGTTAACTGCTGCTTGGGCCTTGGGGCTGCCTTCACTCGACTTTCAGAAGAGAAATGTGGCTTTGCCTGACTCGCGCTAGATTTTAGAACTCAGCTGATGGCTCATCTCTTACCCTAGGTACGCTGTAGAGTAATAATTTGGACATTTGTATACCTTTCTACCTTGAAGAAACCTTCAAAATGGCTGCAGGGTTTGCGTTTCTCTGCCTGTAGTTGAGCAGGTGGGCTCCCCCAGAGCCTCTGGCGTCCCCCCAGAGCCCACTGTTGGGGTGCAGGTCTGCGAAGACACACGGAGCACGATGGGTCCCAGCACCGGGGATGGCTGTTCAGTAGGCAGACCAGTTCCACGAGCGACTGTGGGACCAGCTCATGAGCTCATCACCATCCCCTCATGCCAGAGAGCCCAGGCTGAGGACGCATCGGAGGGAAGCAGGCCTCACGTCAAGAACGGCTAAAATGAGGGACTGAGAAGACAGAAATGGAAGGCACTTGTAATAGGAGAAAACCAGCCGAAGTGATAAAGAGCCCTGGGAATACAGCGGGAGGAAAAGATAATCAGACCAAAGCAGTAATAAGAGAGAAAAATGATCACCGTGAAGGTCAGTTTTATCTAAAGATTCAATTAAAACTAAGAGGCATGGAAAAAGTGTGACGAGCAGGGGCAGGAGTGTGGGCGCGTGTGCACGCGGCAGGGCTGGCGGGCAGAGAAAGACACACCAGTCCTCGGGCGACACACGGGGGCGGGAGCAGGGCGCCCCAGGACCCGTGTGCTTTTTTAAGGAGCGCTTGAAAGGGCAAGGACTGCTGTATACTCGTGTGCTTCTGTGAGCAAAGCACTGGGGGCTCCCTCCAAAGACCGCCTCTCCTGAAACTGCCCCCAGGCCCTCGGAGGCTGACACATTCATTTGGGGGAGGGTGGCTGGGCTGCCTGGGGGCGTCCTTGCTCCTGCGGGTGGGCGGGAGTCACGCAGGATTTTCCCAGGACCTTCCCAGGACTGTGCTGTCCTTGGCTGGTCTGACACATCAGGGCGGTTCTGGTGTCTGTCTCCTGCACTTTTCACCTGTGCTTTGTTCTTTCCCAGAGGTTTGGCCTTGAGAAGACCCCACTGGGGGCACCTGGCTGGCTCAGTCGGTGGAGCATGCAACTCTTGATCCTGGGGTTGTAGTTTCGAGCCCCACATTCGGTGTGGAGATGACTCAAAAATAAAATCTTAAAAAAAAAAAAAATCCCATTGGGTTTTGTCTCTGCCATCTGCAAGTTACTCGGTAGCTTGTCTTTCCAGTCACAGCCCATTCCTCTCTGTCCTTGTGGGTGTCTTTTGGGTTAGGAATGCCCACACCTCTGAGACCTCAAGAGGAAAATCTCTGCTGCCTTCCAGCTGGAGGCCCCTGCCCCACCCACGGTGATGTCAAGGGACCAGTGATGATTTCTCTTTGTTCTTTCACTTGCAGGCTCACAGTTTAAAAGTATTTCTACAGCACTTCATGGGTTACAGAGTATTTGCCCATCCACGGTCTCGCCCACTCTCAATCTTTGCCCCTCCCAGAACTTTACAACCGCTCTGAGAGAGATTTTTATTCTCATTTCAAGGAGGAGAGGAGGAAAAAAACGGCCCGAGGCCCCATGCGGGCTCTAGACCCCCTACCCTGGGGTTCCCTGCTTTGGGCTGTGGCAGGCCCCAGGCCGGCTAGTGAGACCCTCCTGGCAGGCTGTGAGCAGGACAGGGTGTGGGGGCTCATGGGCGGGGCTCCCTATCTGTGGGTCTTGGGGGGGAAGCATGTGATTCTTCACATTCTCTGTAGCCAGTAGATTCCAAAGTCCCCACAGAGATGAGGGCGGGGGGGCGGAGCACTCACACTGGGGGGCGTGGCCATGCTGGTGTAGACGGCGTCCTATCAGAGAGAAGGATGGTGACAATAACCAGGAGCCTGAGAGGCAGGAAGGGATGAGCACTTGAGGACAGACGTGCAACCTTAGTGATTCCAGTTGGTCCCAAAAAGGTGAGCCTGTGGAGAAAAATCATGGTGGCTACCCAGATTTTATATAGTGCTCCTTAAAAGAACACAGAATGGCAGGCAGAGCTTAAAAGCAAATGTGAGCGCAAAGGAGCAGGAGTGATGGACTGAGTTTCTGGGTGCAGTGGGCTCTCGGAAAAGGCTGAGGATGAGAGAAATAGCACAGGGTAGGGCGGCATGGGACCAGAAGCTCCCAAGCCTCTCTACATCCACACGTTCCATTTTTCTACCTCTCTCTTTTTTCCTTCAGTGGAGAACTATCTGATCTTCAAACCAGAGACCCTAGAATATAGGTGACTTACAAAGCAATGTTTAAGAACCGTGAGGAAAAAAGGTGCCCCTCCTTTAAGTGTGTCTGGGCCTCAGGTACTTGGGTCCTGGGGTCCTAACGAATGAGATGCGAGAAAATGGCCAGGATAAGACATTCCATGCCACTTTGTAGGAAGGAGGAAACTCTAGTGAACTCATCGAAGAGATCATTAAGCGGACGGTCTATGAGAGCTCGGAAAAGGAAGTAGTGATTACCAGGCACCAGCCCTAAAAACCGATGACCCAGGTATGCTTAGGGAGCCCGCCCTTGAGTGCGGTCGTACAAGTCGGCTTCGAGCCTGAGTTGACCACAGTGCGAAGCAGCGAGATGCTCTCACTCAATGAAAAACCACACTCAGAGATGTCCAGAACATGATTCCGTTCTGTGTCCTTGGCAAGAGTCCCTGGAGAGTTGGGGTATGTACAGAAAAGGAGCGTTCACAAGGAAGAGGGAACCCCTGTTTACTGAGCAAGCAACTTGCCGCGTGCTGGGCGTTGTGCTAAGTGTGGGCTCTATGTGTGTTTTAATACTTCATACCATGCAGGGATTGCTAATAGACCAATTTAAGTGAGGAAGGATAGGGTTATGTCAGCGGAGTGGTTGGGCTGAGGTCAGTAGCTGGGGAGTGGAAAAGCTATGACTTGAACAGAGATGTTTCTCACCCACCGTCCTCTGTGCAAGCCTGGCGGAGCGGTAAAGTGATGGACATGGGCCCGCACAAGGACTATTGAAAGAGGAGGTAGTGAAGTCATTTTAACAACAAGGGGAAGAAACAGAGACATGGCGGTGGCTTCCAAATATTCAGAAGGTTGCCCTTTGGAAGGAGGGTTAGCCTTGTTCTCCAAAGCCCCCAATGGGTGGAAGTAAGGCGGTGGTGTGGAGGTAGTAAGACCACTTACCATTCGCTAACCACTTGCTGCTAGAAGCTCCCCTTGCTGTGTGCATTCCTCCTCCAAACCCCAGGGGGTGAGGTGCAGCCCTCTGATCATCTCCATCGCGCTGGCAAAGAACCGCAGGGAGATAATGACCAGGATCTCCCACTAGTCAGTGGCTGAGCCCGGGCCTAAGATCGGGGTCTGGCCCACACCAGCATTTTCAGCCATTTCCCTTTGCTGCATTCCTGTTGGTAGATTTCTAATCAGCATAAGGGAAAATGCCCAAGTAACGAGAAGTTCCCAAAAAGGGAGCCCTCTATCAGGGAGCCGCCCTTCACCGTGACAAATCCTGAGGGGCAGGGACGCTGGGTTGGATCCAGGCCTGATGACCATGCAAGGTGTCTTTGTGAAATTCTATTTTTATCCTGTGCTCTTGAGATGTAACAAGTTTACTTTAGATTAATAGTCGAGGCAAGGGGGTGTTGGTGGGTCTGGTGGTTCTTTATCGCTCTGCCAACCTGAATTCTGCGATAAGCTCCAAATCCAGTTTCTCTGAGATACCGTTTCTAGTTCAGTCATTTATGATAAGTTCATGGATAGAACAATCCGTAGGATAGTTTACTGCTATAGCTTTGAAGAGTAACAGTTCCACTGGCAGGTGAAAATCATTATTCTATGCATATTTGAAAATAAAAACAAGAAATTTGAAGGGGGAACAGAACCTAACAAAACCCTGTAATCATTATTACAGTATCATGAACTATTCTGGTATCTCACCTTTTTGGAAGCAGGATCAAAACCGTACCAGACTTCAGGATAGAGAAGGGGGAGAAAACCTTTTCCTTAATCTCTGGAGCACTCATGTTGGTCTCCTCCCTGCCCCCATTCCCAGCACACACAGTCACAGTCCTTAAGACAACCAGGGTATGAAGAAATAAGGGTTCTTGGAATATGTTTCTAGATCTGGAGTTTTGGACCTGCGGCCTTCATTTGTTGGTTTATTCATTTGTTGGTGAATGAGGTCATATGGAAAAACTTTGCGGCTTGACTGTGTTGGTGGATACTCTTCTAAGCTCTGACTAGCTGACATTTTAGCTAGGTTAGCTAGAGGTTCTTTTTCTTTCTTTCTTTTTTTTTTTTTTTTTGGTTATTTATCTTTAATCATGACACGTTACGTTTCTGAACTCAGACCTAGCAGCACCGTCTCCAGAGAGCCCCAGTCCCCAGGGACTGCATCCACACACGGCTGTCCTCATGTTTGCTGGAAGGCTGCTTTGTCCGTCAGGGGAAGGTCAACCTCCCCTGCTGCCGTTCCTGGCCGCCTTCCGGGTCTCCGCGTCCTGTTGGCATGCTGCTCTGCCTTCATTTCTGCCCTATCAGTTTTCATTCCAGTTCTCAGTCCTTAGGGCATTGCGTAGTACTTAAAAACTCAAAAGTGGAAGGAGTTTTATGTATGATTCAACTGAACTAACTGACCTCACTTCCTTGGTCCGGGGCGGGGCGGGGGGGGGGGGAGAAATGAAAAACCAGATGGACCGCATCATGGGTCGGGTGCTCACTAATGGCAGCACGATGCCTCGCTCCCCCGCAGCTGGTGTTAGGAGCCTTCTTTGTGCCCATTACCATGTTGGCACTGAAGACACCAGGATGTGGTCCTTTCTCCTTCAAGGAGCTCTAGCATAAACACTGCACTTATAAGGCAGGTGCTGTGGGAACGGGGAACCCCAGGGGGTTGGGGCAGGAAAGCATCTCTGACCCGAGTCTTCAAGGACACGGGCTGTCACGGCGGTGGCAACGGCAGGTAGACGTGTGTGACTAGTTCTGAAGGACTCTGTAGGTCAGGACTCTGGGAAGAGACGAAAGCAGGAAGGTAGCCATGCTGAGGAGTTTGGACTGGATTTCGAAGGCAGTAGGAAGCCTTTGAGAGGTTTTTAGAGGGAAATAACGAGATGTAGTTTGTGTTTTTAAAAATACCACCTTGCTAGCGAGGTAGAGAATGGGTTGGCCATAGGGGAGCTAGGAAGCAGAGAGAGATGCTAGACAGGTTGCAGAAATCCAGGTGAAAAAAGAAGGATCTGTGAACTAGGGCAGTACCATGGAGAAGAAGCAAATACATTTCCAAGCCATGTTGAGGAGATGGGCTGCAAAGAACGGGGTCGTGAGCAACCGATGGAAAACAAGGGAGGAAGTCATGGATGTGGCTCAGGCTTCTGGCTTGAGCGGGTCCAGGGCCCCTTGTTCAGATGGGACTTGGGAGAAGGAAGGTCTCGTTTGCTTGGAGAATTACAAGGATGCTGATTAATTCAATGGGGGGGGCACGATAAATTTGAGAAGCTTCAGAGACGTTCAGCGGAGGACATCTAGAAAGATTGCCGTGGGGGAGGGCTGGGTCTCAGGCAGGGGGTGCCGAGGTACAGCAGTCCCTTCCATGTCCCTTCCCTCTCTCAGAAGCCGCATTAAACAGACCCACCTCTCATCTGCGTCACTCACAGTTGGTGGACACGTGAGACGTACTGATGTGACTTCGACCCCAGTGAGCAGAGGAATGGGGTCCCCGAGGTGACCTTGGATTTCTTGCCAGGATTGTTCTTCTCTGTGTCGACCTTCCTTCCGAATGTCCCTCCCAGGCTCCTTGGGGTCCTTGGCGAGAATCTCAGTAACAAGGCTATTGAGAGAGCGTACTGGTAAGAAGTACAAAGGCACTTTACTCATTATTGCATCTTTCCGATAACCTGGCCAGGTGTTGCTATTAATCGTCTCGTTTGACAGGTGTCGCAGTCAGTGGCAAAGTTGCGGATTTGACTCTAATTCCCATTCTCTTTCTGCAAAGTACATGGCACTGACTAACAGGAAAACAGATCGGCCCGTTAAATCCTCGGATGCAAGTCACCGGGGTTATTACTGAGGAAGAGATGTTTTAGGGCAGTGATGTGGCCCAGAGGTGTTTCTCCGGAGCCACCCTCTCCTTGGCTCGCCCCAAACCGGCCCCACGGACGCGCCCCCAGTTCTTCCCTCCTTTGCCCCATGCTGACCACACTCGGACCTGGCCGATCCTGGGGCACCCCCATCCTAGGCCCCCCTTCAGACTCTGCCACTGGGGCCCTGCTTACAACATTCCCCCTTTCCACAGCCTTCCCTCCGCCTCCTCTCTTGCCCCCAGCAGCCAGAAAAGAGCAGCAGGAAGTGAGTCCTCTGCTCAGAAGCCTCCAGTGGTTTCTCTTCTCACCTGGAGTCCACACCCTGACCTTCCAGGGCCCCCGTGTGCTGGCCTCTGGCCGCTTCCGTGACCCTGTCACCGAGCACACGCCCTCCACTTAAGCCACCCTGACCTCAGGCCGTTCCTTGGACGCTTCCGGCACCTTCTGAATGCCACAGGGCTTTCACGGAGCGGTTCCCACTTCCTGCCGTGGTGTCGCCCAGGTGGTTCTGTGGGAGGTTCCCTCTCGCTCAGGCCTCTGCCTCTCCGTGGGACCTTCCCTCTGGCCACGCTGGCCAAAGCAGCCGCCACCGCCACGCTCTGCCCCTCGTTCGGCCTCTGTCCTCAGAGTCCTCGTACTGTTTGTTTATTGGGATCGCCTGCATGTGAGCTCTGTGGGTTTCGGGCCTTTATCTGTCCTGCTGCTGCTGGGATAGCGCCCGGCCCACAGCGTGCTTGCGGGGGACTGGGGGAGCCACGGAATGAGCACCTGGAGGCCGTGGGCCTGCCGGAGAGGGACAGGAAGCGAAGTCACTACGGTGGAGGGACTCATAATGGAACAGAGTATCTTCATCTCCCCCAGCGTGGCCGGCATTGCTGGCTCCCTGACTCTCCGCATTTGGAGAGAACCATAAACAGGTATCCGGAAACTTGCCCACATTTCCACGAGTAGGATGCGGATTTATTGCCCTGATAAGGACGGCAATGGTTTGTTTTTTTTTGTTTGTTTGTTTTTTCCCCTTCTAACACACAAGTTACCAGCACAGATTTGCTGCCTAGTAATAGCGTGGGGTCCATGTCCTACCCATGCCCCCACTTCTGAATCTGGAGCTCACTCCAGGGAGTGTCTGGAGCCTGTTGAAAGTGCCACCTGCTTTCACAGGAAGAAGCGAGCTCTGTCTTCAGCGTGCCCTTAAACGGAGGTTTCCTTGTTGGAGATTTGAACCTAATGCCATCTTCGGTGCATTTTTCTGTTGCTCTTCCTATAGGATCTTCTACGTCTCTCATGATTCCCAAGACCTGAAGATCTTCAGCTATATCGCCCGAGATGGTGCCAGCAATATCTTCAGGTGTAACGTCTTTAAATCCAAGAAGAAGGTAAATGGGCAGTCTTCGGTCATTTTTTATTTTCCTCTGACAGACCCAGAGTAACTCCCCTCCCCAACGTTGACCCATCCCCTGTTGTTGGAGAGGCAAGATTCGAGGTGGTTCTCTGCGTGCACGACATGGGGGAGCCTTCCGATTAGACTGTCAGTGCCCCTGTGTAATGAAGTTCCCCTTCAGTTCCATCCCCACTTTGTACTCTGTGACATGTGGACAACTGGAGAGATCTCGACCATCGGATGAGGGCTCTGGAACGGGACAGGTGGATCACACCAGGAGTGATGCCCACTTTGGCGTGTGGTAGGCGAGAAGCACGGCCGTTGACTTAAGTGACCTTTCATCATAATTTTGTATATCGATCAGGGGTCTACAAATCATGACACGTGGAGTCTAGCGTGTAGACTCTGTGTGCGAGGCGGGTTGTCCTGGGTGGTTATTTTGGGGTCGTAACCTTGATGCTTGAGTAAATGCAATGTTGGCAGTTTGGTAGATGCTTTTTCTATCATTTCTCCAGGAATTTAACACAAGACTGAGGTTAGAAACCTGGGGTCTAGCCCCTGCCCCACTAGAGCCCTGAGAAATATTATGTGGGTCACTATCCCCAGTGGGTCTCAGCTTCCTTGTCTATAAAACAAAGAGGAGAGTCAAAAGCAGTTTCCTAAAATGGCTCCTGGAAAATATTTACCATCCAAAATGTTCCGTGTTAAAACTCTCCTCCTTGAATTTGCCAGGAAAGTCCTGAAGTTCGAGAAACCCTTTAGCTCTGTTTAACCCAGCATTTCGCAAAACTGTTTCAGCCACGGGATCATGTTTTTGCCTTGTAATCTGTGTAATATCCTAGGAACTATTTTTCTGCAGAAGAGATTTCGGGAAACACTTTATTTATGCCTTTGAGATTCCTTACGCATCTGCTGTTCTGTTCATAAACCACCGAGCATGGCTTTCTGTGAGGACGACTTCCAGATCCCTTCCTGTGGACCCCTGCTTTGACGCCGTATGACATCGTATACTATAAAGCATCTTTAATAGATTTGTAGGGACCTTGTCAAGTGGGCCTAATAAGAATAATACATGACAGGGTCATAATTAGTGAATCTTATGTGTCCAGTCCCCCCACCGTGGCTCCACAACGAGAATTCTGCTTTGCTGATTTAGCTTCTTCCTCTGAGGAGATTGGTGCCCTTGGCCACCACCTTTTCCCAGGCTTTTTAACGCAAATCATGGAATTTGGATAGAAGGAGCTGGAACCGGAAAGGTGGAAGGAAAATGCGCAAGTTGGCAGACTTCTAGATGATAATACAGTGGAGCGAAATGTGTAAGTGGGGCTAAGTCGAGCCGCATACTGAAGACCTGATAGGAAGAGGAGGAGGGAGGGGGAGAAAGATAAGCCAGAGAGGCAGTGGATGAGCACAGGGGGCAGTGGATGAGCACAGGGGGCAGTGGATGAGCACAGGGGGCAGTGGATGAGCACAGGGGGCTTGGGAGGGTGAAAGGCTCTTCTATAGCTTTGAGGTACAGGGGATCTGGGAAATGCAAAGCGTTCCTGACAGTTAAGAATCGGATCATCTGTAATGTGCTTTGACAGGTGCGACTAAAGACTACAATCCCCTTTTAATTCATTTTGAGTGCCCAACTGTCCACCTGACTTCAGTTTTGTCCAGAGACTGGACCACGTGGGCCTTGGGATTTATTAGAGCTACACATGGCAAGTTATAATTTACCAAGTACTTTAATATTTAATCTTGCTTGATCATTTTAAAACCCCTGTGAAGAAGTTAAGACAGGTAATTTTCACCCCCGACTTCTCAGATGACTAAATTGAAGCTCAGAGAGATGAAATGACTTGCTCACAGTCCCATGAAGAGGCACTGGCCAGAGTCAGGGAGCCAGGCAGAATTTTGAGCAGGAAGACCTGGGTAAAGGGTATCAGTCATTCTATTTGCTTTGCCGTCAGATCTAGCAGATTCAAACACAGTGGGGCCGTCCCATCCTTCTGCCAAAACCCGAGTCGGAGAGCAATGCCCACTGGGGCTTGGACCTTAAAGCAAAGCACAGAATTGAGTTCTTATTACCCGGTAACAAAGGAGTGGTCGCCCGGCTCCCCTCCCAGTTCAGCTTTTCCCATGTCTCCTAGCTCTCGGGGCTCATTCGGATCTCTGGCTCTTCTATTTTCTGTGTCCCTTTTCCCCTCACCTCCTGAGGCTGTAACTCTCGGCGGAGTGGGTTCTCAGGCCCTTTGCTGGCCTGCAGCCAGGCAGCTGAAAGAATGGTGTCCAGACAGCCTGGGAGGCCTGCTGCTGCTGAACTGTGGGTGGAAGGGCCAGTGAGGAGAAGTGAGTGTGCAGGAAAGCCCGCAGATGGGGTGGGGGTGGGGGGCTGCCTGCCAAGTTTTGCATGCTTATCCCGGTGAGCCTCTGGGGATGGTGACTTACTGTTGTGTAAGCCACTTCTGGTCTGGGGAGGTAAGACTTAGCTTGGGAAAGAGTTTTAATTAGCCAGTCATAGGAATACCTATGAAGTGGGGGGGGGGGGGGAAGAAGGGGTGTGGGGAGGGACTCCATGCACTAAGATGTGTCTTGCAGGGATGTTTTTGGAGCATTGGAGGTCAATCGATCGGGAGATCTCCTGACTGGCAGCCAGCAGACCTGGCTGTTCTCCAGAGCCTTCGTGTTGATCATAGTGTAGAAAGACTTCCTATGAGCTCCTTGCCGTGTCAGGGCTTTGGGGTATTGCTGTTCAGACCACACCGTGGCCCGTGTGGGCACCCAGGGCCTGTTTCCCATGACGGGCTCCTTATGTTGCTGTCGCCCCTTCCCTTCCCGTTCACCCTGGGGAGCAGAGCTGTCTCTTCTTTTGGTTGAGAATAGGGGTCAGGCATCTCTGCTGTCCTGGTGGAGGGCCCCCGTCCTTGCTCTGGCACAACCGTGATTCTGGATCTGTGGATCCCCACGCAGGTCGCTCACGCATATAGCCAGCGTGGTTCTCCTCTTGGGCTCTTGTCAGGAGCTAGATAGCAAAAGATCACGGGAAGCTAACCTAGCACCCGCTAGTCATCTAGGACTCTGGGTTACTCAAGTTCTGGCTTCGTAGGAAGTCATCTGTTTTGGTTACCTGCTGTGTGCCTGCCAGTCTTCTAAACTCTGCATGTGAGTTATCTTATTTCTTTTGTGAGATAGGTACTCTTAATGCTCTTCATTTTCCAGATGGGAAAACAGAAGCTTGAGGGACATAAGTCATAATAAGTGGAACTTAACCCAAGGAGTCTGACTCTTAACCACTCCATTTTACTGTTTTCCACCAGGAAGTTGCATAACAAGGAGTTGCCTTGTTCTCCCAAGACCTATTTGCGATGGGGTTCTCCTGCCCTTGTCATTTGGGGATGGAGAGCTCCTTAACTCTGTATGACCCAAGTCACTCTGACACAGATTTTCCTTCTGTTCCTCTCACTGTCTTTGTAGGATCTGTACTGACTCCGTTATATAGTTGGGGAAGGAAAGGGCCCAGGGAAGTGGGGTGCCATTGGTCACACCATGAGTCAACAGTGCTACTGATACTGGAACCGGGCCTCCTGCCGCCTCGTCCCGAGCTGTGGCCACTAACCTCTGTTGCATGAAACTCCTGGAAGGAACGTGAGCCTCTAGACTTGAGCTGCTCCAGCCACCAAGTGCAATGAAAGGCATCTCAGGAATGCGGGTGGTTGTGTGAAAGGATCCGGATTGTCAGGAATGAGTTCTGTGTGACTGGGAAGGCCTGCCCAGGACTGTTGGTGGGCGTGTGTCTGCGGAGGGGGTGTTCGTGCCCGCGTCGTTCAGACTTCTGTGAGAAAGGAAGGCTGGGAGTGGGTCTTTTCCTCGCCCAGGGGCATCCGGTGGAGACGTTTCCTCATGACCACGGCCACGGCATTCTGCTTCCCCTCCTCAGGCGGGATAGTGATAGTATTCATGTGCAAGGCCTCCGGCCTCTTGCATGGTCCCTTGACCTCTCCTGTGGAGTGGATGTCGCCCTCCTGTCTCGTCCTCCCAGCCCCGGGAGAATGAGGCTGTCGGCCCTGATTAAGTGCGACTGTACTTAATAGCGCAGCGGTGCGTGAAGTGTTGGTGATTAACAAGAGCTGCAGGAATCTCCCTGGTCTCTTCACGGGCAGCTCCTTGAAACCATTTTGCCTGCAATCACAGCTCAGTTGGTTTGGGTTAGGAGAAATTTCTTCCTCCTGTAATGCTGTCACCATCAGATGAGGGGCCACAGCTGAGAAGTCTCATGGTCCGTCCTTGAGTGCTTGCAATGGATTTTGAGCGATGATGACAGTCGTGGGCTAAACAATAAGTCACTTGCCCGGCCAAGTTTACAATGAAGGAGAGGGAGGTCTTACACTCAGGACAAGAGCCTGTTTTTTTATGTCTTAAATGTTGGGGTGGTGGGATGGGGTTGGGAAGTCAAAATAGAGAAACCACAGGTCTCCGAACTCATCTGGTCCAAACCTCTCTGTTTATGGATGAGGAAATCGGCTCCTGGAAAGGTGAGTGGGCTTGCTCACGGTCACGTGGGTGGTTACTGCCAGTACCGAGGTTATAACCCAGCCTTCTTTCCTCTGTGGTCCTGTGGTTCGTGGACTAGCAGAGCACGAGGAAGAACCCAGCAGTCTACTGGAAATTTTAAGATCCCCTATGTCCTGTCGATGTCGAAAGTCCCACTCACTTTGAAACTAAACTTTCCCTATAGTGAGCAATATTCTGGTGTCCCAGGCATTGCCTCAATCAAATTACAGATCAAGACCATTCCATAACCTGTTGGACAGAATCCCCACCCATCTCCCGTTTCAGAGCCTTCATACCTCGGATCTTCCTCTGTGTAGAATTCCAAATATATTCTCTTGCTTCAGCATTGTGAATTCTATACACTGCAGTCATTTGATAGATACAAGCTTAAATCTTTTACAACGGTTTAAAAAGGGAGCAAAGCACATTAAAGAAACATGCCCTTCAGTTCTATTTTTTTGTTGCTGAGACTGGTAGCTCAGGTCAGGGTAAGGGCACTGGACTTTATTGCTGTGATAGATGAGAAGAATTATAAACCCAGGAGCTGTACTGGAACGGACTTACTGGACTTCAAGTCCCCTGGAATTCAGAAGTACTCAGCAGACAGGTCTCCAGTGCGGGGTGCGGAGGCAGTAGATGAGAGTGGAGAAGCCAGGGCTGTGGACTAAGGGGGGGCTGCACCACGTTTCCCTCTTCCTGTTGCCTTTGCCATCTTCATCTTCATGATGAACACCTGCTCATCCCTTTCCTTACTTACCTGAAGACTCCTTACGTCATCTCCAGGAATTGTGAAATACAGCTTTTTCCAGGACAGTGAAATGCGGAGCAGTGCCCAGGGTCATTCATTCCTTAAGTCAGCTGTGGAATCAGACGGATAGCTACCATTCTTCACGTGTATGTTGCATTCGGAAGATTCTCCATGTCTACAGGGCCAACCGACAATGGGGTCCCCTAACATGGGAACAGAAGATAAAAATCATGACCGACTGTAGTTTTTCCCTGGATCAGCGAAGTACAGGGGCATCAACCTTTTGATTTCTGTCTTCCTGAAGCTACCACTGCAGGCTCTTGTGTGCTTTTGAGCGGCCGCCCACTCTCACGGAGAACATGGCCTTAGTTCGTGGTGGCCGCTGCAGTTCACCGGATACCGACACCCGTTAGGCGTTCGTTGGCACCTACAAGAGGACAGCGGTTGGTTGTGTCTTGACCCCTGTGCTGGACGGAGGGATGGCCTTGTTGGGGGGCGGGCGGTGAGAGGGAGGGAGGCTTTGTCAGCATGAGTAAGTAGAATGGTCTAAAGAAGCATTTCTGTGTGTCGTGATGGTAAGTGGTACAAAGTTGTAAGACCACTTCCTTTCCAGGTCTGTTTCACAAAATTGCCTGTAATCGGCACTCTCCTGAGCTGCTGTGCTCCCCATCTGTGGCCGAGAGCCACTCCGAGAGGTTAGATATTCCTTCCCAGCTTTGAAAAACATCAAAGCGACCACAGCCAGCCTAATCTTGACAACTGAAAGCCCACAGATGCTTTGGGGCTGCTGATGGAAAGTGGCTTTTGGACAGGAAGATTTGATCCATGTGGCCGAGGACTTTCAGGGGGCTTTTGTGAGACTAAACTGGATTTGTCCAGAAACCGTGCAGTATAGGGATGCTTTGTAAAAATCTAGCAAATTCCAGAGAACGGCCAGGTTCTGGAACTGGAGAAGGCCGCCTTCCCAGCATGCCGCTTGTGTGTTCTGCTCTGTGCCTGGCTGCCTTGACATCTTTTCATCTCCCCTTTGATTTCCAAAGGCCCGTTTGTGATCATGAGGTGTGAGCAGCTCCTTGTGACCCGTGGGGACCTATGGAAAGGGTTCTTTTGGGAAAGCTGCTTTTAGTGAGAGTCCTCCCTCGTGGACTTAGACATGGTATATGAACTATTAAGTCTTAGCACATGTGAGCCCTGCATTCCCGGGCGGCAGGCAGAACCGGTTGTCTTGCTTGGAAGGCCAGAAGGCCTGGTCCCTGGGCGGCGCAGGCGCAGCCAGCAGGAACCAGCATGGCTGTGCAGATGGCACCAGTGGGGGGAGGGATAGGCCCTGCCTGGTGCGGGTTGGCCTTATATGGGAATCCGAGCCATCTTCAAGTCATTTCCCCCATCAGGGTCCTTACATGGAAATCCACTAAAAGTAGACTTCCCACTGGTGAGGGGAGGCAAGCCTGCAACGTCAGAGGGCGCCTGAACTCACACAGCCATTTCTGAGAATTGGGAGCCATCTGGCGTCTTCCAGCTTCTAGAGTGCTGAGAAGAGAGGCCAGTTCTCTCACGTGTTTCCAGTCCTCCTGTAAAGCAGGTAGCAGGGTAGCTTGATTCCGTGTTCAAGTTCAGAGGGCTCCTCATGGAACATGCCTCTGTGCCCTTTTGCTGCGAGTGGAAATACAACCTCCATTCAAGGGGAGTAAAGCACAAATTGAAAGGAAGCCACTTAGCAGCCAATGTGCAAATCTAGAACTCTAATCCGACAGTCTCCTCGTGGTGGCAACCGTCACACAGGCACAGACCAAACATCATCGGGCCGGCGGCTTCTCCTGTGTTGCGCGCTGTGGGGAGAGAGGGTGGTTTAGCCTTTTATTTTTGATGCTCACATACGTAGTCAGAGGCAACTTTCTTAATATCTTTCTGTTGTTGACAAAGTAAGCCCAGCCATTCCCGTTTATTTTCTGTCTTCGTTGCCTTTTGGCACCAAAACCTGTCGGTGAGCACTCGGGGTATGCCGAGCACCGTGGGAGGCGCTCTCTGGCATGTTAGTCCTACAGGTACCCCTCCGGGTGGTGGAGGAGAGGTCACAGACCTCACTGAGTCGCCCCTTCAGGTGGCATCACAGGCAGGCATAGAATAGCTGTCAGGAAGGGCAGGTAGGAAGGGGGGGCCCTGAGGCGAGGAGGTGGGGTGCCATTTCCAACACAGGGAAGGCGGGACCAGTGAACCTAATAAAGTCCGCATTTCCTGCCTCTTCAGGGAATCCGAGGTGAGGGTCAGCTGCTTACGAGAGTGAGTGTGCTAACGTGTGAACGTGAAGCGTGGAGAAGACTAAGCATCAAAACCAGGCCACTTCCTTCTGACCATTTTGGGCCTGTAAATAGTTGGTTGCAACTGGTGGGTATGTTCCGTACGCTTGTCCTTGATAAAGGTGGCAGAGATGTGAGCCACAGTCTGGGTTCTTCAGAGGTCGGTCCTGAGGGTGTTCCATGGCCCAGCTTGGGATGCAGGAGAAATGCAGGTCCTCTGAGAAGTCATTTCCTCCTGGATCGAAATCTGAGCGCTCCCTTTCAAAGAGAAGATGAGAAATCCCGTCCCTACCCCTGTCTAATCCTATAGACTCGGGGGCACGTGTGTGGGGACCTTTCGACTTCTGACATCATCCTCAAAGCTAGTTCAGTGAAGTACCTGTGGCTTCCAGGGACGGTGGAATTTGCCACCTGTCCTCCTTGGGGGAACCTGAGATTCTATAGCCACAGACGCTATAGTGAATGTGGAGCTTGGCTAGGTAGGCACAGCTGACCTGGAGTCAGGTCATCCAAAATGCGACTAATCTCAGACGCAGGCGTAGGGGGACAGCCACGGTTAAATAAACTGCTGTCAGTGGTGGTGGGGTGTTTGGGGACCTCAGGGGACAAGGAGCAGTGAGCTGAGCTCACCCAGCCTGTAGCTTGCCCTTGACTCAGTCTTTGGAAGACAGTGAAAGTGGGCTGAGGATGCAGTCGGTCGGCTGTCCACTCTGGGGGCCAGGCCCTGGGGACCGTGGTTGTGGTTCTTCCTCAGAGCCTGTGTGGGTCCCTTAAGACTGTAGGGGACGCGGCTTCTTTGTCCTGTGTCCTCTCCAAGTTAAGGACAGCGAGAGTCAGGCTCTGGTCTTGGGCTGTTAAAAGCAGCAGTTAAATAGCTCCTCAGCCGCCCACCGCCACGCCAATAAAGAAAGGAAGGAGGAAAAACGGCAAAGAGAAATAGCCACGGGACAGATCCAAGGGAGCAATGTCTTTAGAGCGAGACTGGGAAGGCTGTCCTTAGTTAAGCTTGCTGCCAGTGGTGTTCTAGCGGACTTGAATTCTGGGCTTCGCTGGCTCTGCTGTTTAGATGGCGGCTTCTCGGCCCCTCCTCCCCACCGCCCCTGGTCTGCTGGAGACTCACCATTTCCAGCAGGAAAGAAGTGAGGGCTGGGTTGCTCTTCTTATGGCGAACCCGTTGAACATTTGATTGTGGTTGGAAAGGAGTCGGAAGGCTCTCGACCACTTTTGTTAAACCTGGGAGGATGAACTGGGCTAAGTCCAGAATTGGGGTATTTGCCGTCTGTCCTTCCAGTTGGTTTATTGTTACAGAACCGTGGTGAGTGTCTGTTTTCTGGGCCATTTCAAGAAGAAAACTATCTCTGCACTCCTCTTGGTGAGCGTGTGGACGTCAGAGCCACGTTAGATGTTTCCACCTCTTTCCTTTGCCGGCTTCATGGGTTTCTGTCCACAAGGCCCCAGCACGTCCTCTTCTGCCCCTGGCCCTTCGTGTGTCCTTGCAAAGGGTCCCCGTGCCCCACGCCCTTCACTTGCTCTTTTCCTTTCTCCTTCCCAGAGCCAAGCTATGCGAATTGTGCGGACGGTCGGGCAGGCCTTCGAGGTCTGCCATAAGCTGAGCCTCCAGCACACGCAGCAGAATGCAGACGGGCAGGAGGATGGAGAGAGCGAGAAGAACAGCAGCTGCTCAGGGGACCCAGGTAGGCACCTGGCAGGTGCATGCAGTGGGCGTGGACGGACAGGAGGTGGTGTTGGCGGCGGAGGGTGGGGGGCACCCAGCATGGGGCCACGCCTCCCTCCACCAAGCCCCAGGCAACCAGTCCACTTAAAAAACATTTTAGTGTTTCTTTTTCTCTCTGGATTCCAAATTTTCTTTAAGGAACACGTGTGGCTTTCCTAATAGAAAATTAAAGATGTTTATCGAACAAGGAAGCGTTTGAGTGGCTGATGCTACCAAATCTGACCCCCAAGAAAACTTCAGTACAAAATCACCTTCATAAAACAAATTAGAAAGAAGATAGTTTCTAATTACCTTAATAGCTTTTTTCCTGTTTTCTAAATTCTGTAGTCCTGTGAACCTTCCATGTGGACATTTTTCCAATACCTCTCATTTTGAAGTATCAGGAAGCCTGAACATCTTTTATAAAAATGCGAATTCTCCCATTCACCTCTCACTTTAACAGAACAATACAAATTTCTGATGGCAAAAGGGTCACAATGGAAAGCTATCATATTCAGAACCTGGGGGACACAGATAAAGCAGTGTGCAGAGGAAAATCCAAAGGTTCGACTGTTCATGTTAACAGATAAGCAATCGTGAAGATCAAATTAGTGAAGCATCCAACTCAGGAAGTCAGAAGACAACAAAGTAAAATCTCACGCTGCAAAGGTCTGGAGAACGCAGACGGTTGGTTTTCCTTCTGGCAGCACCAGTCCCTGGCTGTGTGATCTGGGGCAAGTTAATAACCTCTCTGGGCCTTAGTGTCCTCTTTGGAAGAAAACAGGAGTAAAGTCCACCTCATTGGATTATTGTGACCACAGATGAGCAGATACATGTGAAATGCCTGGTACATAGTAAACACCAGATACATGTTAGCTGTTATTATTGTAACAGAAAATAAGGAAAAATAAGAATAGAAGAATTTCTGGAAAAGATGAGTGATGACAGATGAGTGGCTTCGTAGACATAAAAACATAAAGCTATACTAGGTAAAACTGTACCATCACATGAACGCGTCCCTGGGTAGATCAGAATAGAAAGCTTAGACGTAGACCCAGACACGTACAACATGTGATGTTATTCTAGATGTTGCTGGGAAGGTATTTTTCAGATGAGATTAACATTTATTTTTTTTTTTAAGATTTTATTTGCGAGAGAGGGAGGGAGGGAGGGAGGGAGAGCACCGAGGGAGAGGGAGAAGCAGACTCCCTCAGCCCCCGCTGAGCAGGGAGCCCGACGTGGGGCTCAGTCCCA
Organism: Callorhinus ursinus; assembly: GCF_003265705.2. Lineage (NCBI taxonomy): Eukaryota > Metazoa > Chordata > Mammalia > Carnivora > Otariidae > Callorhinus > Callorhinus ursinus. Next base: position 746,724 of record NW_027397116.1, read on the forward strand.
GGACCCTGAGATCATGACCTGAGCTGAAGGTAGACATTTCACCGACTGAGCCACCCAGGCACCGCAAGACTCACATATAAATCAGAGGCTTTGGATAAAGCAGAACACCCTCCATAATGTAGGTGGGCCTCAACCAATCAGTTGAAGGCCTTATTAGAACAAAGGGGGATTCTGCCAGTAGATCACCTTTGGACTTGGACTACAACTCTTCCGTGGGTCCCTAGCCTGCCCTACAGATTTTGGACTTGTCACACCTCCACAATCACATGAGCCAGTTCCTTAAAATCAATGTGTCTACGTGTAGTTCCCTGATGCAATTTCCATCACTCTGCAGGGCTGTAGCCTCATTTACACAAGGAGGAGAGAGGCTCTGCTTGGGATGCCAGTAGGTTATGTAGACAGCACATCCGATCCGTGCTGGACCTCCTTAAGATATACTCTCAGGTCTTTGACGTCTTAAACTTTGAAGAAACTATACCAGACTGATGTTTCTTTTTTTTTTTTTTTTAAGATTTTTTAATTTACTTAGAGCAAGAGAGCACAAGCAGGGGGAGTGGCAGGCAGAGGGAGAAGCAGGCTCCCTGCTGAGCAGGGAGCCCAATGCAGGACTCGATCCCAGGACCCTGAGATCATGACCTGAGCTGAAGACAAGACGCTTCACCAGCTGAGCCACCCAGGCGCCCCTAGACCAATGTTTCCACATGTAGAACATCATTTGTGTTACATCTTGGGGAGCAGGTATGCAGAAGAAGCCAAGTAGCTGAGGTCTCGTGTATATTAATGTTCTTTGAGAAAACGATCACTGAGAAGGTAATAAGGAGAGAGGTGACATGGCTGGCGGGCCTGTTATTTCCATGCTGACCGTCCGCTACAGCGGGAGGGCCATAGCCACTGTCACCACTGCCGTCACCAGCTCTCTGCTCAGCCCGTCGGTCTTGCCCCGAGACCCCACTCCCGTGATTCCACCTGCTGCCTGCCCCAACGGCCATCATTCTGAATAACATTTCCTTTTCCTCCAGCTTTCTTGTTCTAGGAATATGGTGTATTACCTGTAACCTACAAAATATGTGTTGATCAACTGTTACTGATATGGCTATTAACAACAGTAGGCTATTAGTTACGTTTTGGGGGCATCAGAAGTTACGTGTGGATTTTCAGCTGCGTGGGGTTGTCGGTGCCCTAATCCCCGTGTTGCTCAAGGGCCAACGGTATGGTACTCTAAACACATATCACATAGTAGCCAGTTCTGTGGCTCTGTGTCGGAAACGCATGACCTACCCGATCTAGGCAGTGTGGGAAGGAGACAGGAGGGTCTCTCGAGTCCCATGGTCTTAGGGCGGGTCTGAATTCAGTGATGGATTAGGATGCCCTCGGATGGCAGCGTTTACCCTGAAGGCAAGCCTACTTAGGTACTTAGAGTACTAGCGTTTGGGAAGCCACAGATCTGGGATGGGAAACCTTTCTCCCTCAAGGAAAGCTGCTTACTGCCCGGCCCCATTGTCCCTTGCTCTTTATGGCCCCACCTGCTTGCTTACGGGCTGTAAACCACTGGGAACACGTCTCTTCTGTCCGTAAGTGCCTCCCCCAGAAGCATTTACTGACTGCAGTGGGATTTTCGTCCGTCACGGGGGACCTCGAAGCACCAGAGTAGAACTGCTGGTTGTGTGTGTGCGTGCGTGTTTTGTTACGAGCATCATCTCGCATCCGTGCTCGGGAGCTTTCCGTTTAATGCCGTGGGTACCTTTGCCCCGGCGCCGCCCCACGTGACGTGGCAGCAGGCCCGTGACAGCACAGGGGAGACCGGATTCCTCTGACGACTTGGACTGCGCACGCGCTGTCTTTGATGTCTTGTCCGCCCTTTGCTTTCTGGGTTCCAGCAGTGCTTTTAAGATGGCATTCACCTTCCTCGTCCCCTCCTTGCCTGCCTCTTTCTTGCCTCATTCTTTCCACCGGGGCCCCACCCTCGGGGAGATTTATCTTTGGTATCTTTTGGCAGCCACCGCCTTGGGTGCGTCCCTGGGGCTCAGAGCCAGGTGGGGCCAGGGCTCCTGCTCGGCCTGCCCTGCTCTGCCTCGTGTGGTTTCTTTGACTCCTGGAGAGGGTTTCCTGGGCGAGATCCCGTTCCCTTGGAGGCCTCCTCCTCCTCCCACGGCAGCCATCCAATGTGGGGAAGGGCTTGGAACGCTCGGGAGGAATAGAGCTTCTTGAAAAGAGAGCTCTGGCCATCTAGACGGCTGGGAATATTTATTCTGCGTACCTGTTGCATGTGCTGCTCACTCCGAACGGCGAGCAGGCTGCTGACCCGTCCCGTCTGCGCCCCCACCTCCCCCTTCTCCTCCAGCGCCGGCGACCGCCGCCCCATCTGTCTCTCCTTGGTTTTAGCGCCCTCCTTCATTCAACAGATGTTCATCTCGCCCCCCTCCCCCCGCAACGTGCCAGGCTCAATTCTGGGTGAACTGAACAGCGGGACAGGTCCCCGATGGCAAGGAGCTGGCTTTCAAAGTCGGGGGTGGGGGTACGGACCCGTGACAAATACACCAGATCACCTGGGAGTGTGTAAGTGAAGACGGTGAGGGCGGGGGCGTGGGGGGTACTGCAGGTGGAAGTAGCCAGCCTGTGGGGAAGGCAGGATGATACCACCGTGGTTCAGAGCACCAGGCCTGGAGCCCCGGCACCCACCTTCCCAGCTCTGTGCCTCAGTTTATCTGTCAGTGCCTGGACTGCCTGGAGGGTGGTTCTGGGATAAACGATTTTTACAGGTAAAACCCTTAAATTAATGCCTGGGAGGTAGTAAGTGCTATTTAAATTTAAGCTGTTACCAGTGCAGTTTTGAGGCCAAAAAGTGGCCATGTCCAGCACTTCGTGACTGAGCTAATAAACTCCTCTTCTTTTTTGAAACCATTTTATTACCATATCCTTGACATGTGACAGGTTCTGCACTGACCCAGCAACGCCTCTCCGTTGAGCCCCCGATGCTGGCCCGTCCCCGGGAAACCAGCCTTCCACAGGTCCACCCCTTATGCTCCCCCAGGGCCACCCTGCTGCTTGTCTCCAGCTTCTGCCCCACGGTCAGTGTCATCATCCCCTGCCCCGCCCGCCCCCGCCCGGCCGGGATTACCCTTCACCTGCTTCTCCCTGAGCACCAGGCCACCAGTGCTGTCTCTCCCGAGCGGTCACCTGAGTCTTCTGCAGCTGCTGGCTTCTTCCCCACGGCGGACAGATAAGGTCAAGCCTCTCATCGTCAAAACAAAACCAAATCCAGCCTTCCTTGCCCCTGCGTCTCCCCCAGCCTTATCTTTCCCTCATCGTTCAGCTTCTTGCCAGATTTATCTGCACTCATATAGCTTTTTCCTTCTCCCCCCCATCCTGGCCGTTATCCCTCCAGCCTCCGGCAATGCGGTGTCTGCTGCCTGCCAGCCCTTCTGGAGACCACCAGTCAAGGTCACTGAGGCCCCTAGCCAACAACCTGAACCAGCCTTTGTGTGCCGAGTTCACCACGGGGCAGGAAGCGCTTGCCCCGCCCCCACCCCGCCCCAGCTTCTGGGGCACCACCCCATATGCACGCACAACCTTTTTTTGTTGATCTGCTACTTGCTTTCCAACATCCTTTGCGTTTCTCCTGGGCTCGGTCCCTGGTGCTCTTCCCTGACTTGCCCGTGGTCTCGACTGATGTTTATTTCCTGACCAGACCTTTTTCCTGAACTCTCCGACAGCTGATGGGTATCTCCACTTGGTTGTTACAGACCCTGTGATTCCAGCAGGTTTAAAACTCCATCTTACCCACAACCCTGCTCCTCCCGAAATTTCCCTAAAGGGCACCAGTCCCTACCAGGTCACCTAAATCAGAACTTTCAAAACTCAATTTACGCATATTCCTCTCTCCCTCCCTCCCATTCCCACGGCTCTCTCTTCCCCCACCACCGGTATTCTGTCACCCTGTCCTGTGATTTCTGCGCCCTGCAAACCTTTCGTGTCTGTTCTCCTCTGCTACTGTGGCCCTCTTAGCCTAAGCCCTCCTGTTTCTCACCTGGAGCGTTGCTTTCTCTCTTGTCCCTTCTAGATCTGTCCCCCACATCACTTCTAGGGTGAAATTTGAAAGGATGAAAACCCTTTGGTATTACTCACCTGCTTTCAGTCCTTCAAGATAAAATCCTGACTCTTCCTGGTTGGGTCCCTCCGTACAGAGTCGTTGGCAGTGAATACCTCTGTATCTTTGCCCCCACCTAGAACGCCTTCCCAGCCCTCCCTTCCCCAGGACCGCTTCCTCACCTGCCTTAGCTGGTACTCCTTCTCCAGGTCGTCTCCCCTCTGCACGGGTTACCCCCTGCATCCAGGGTAGCTCCCTCTATTGGGACACAGCCTCCTGCTGCATCCATGGTCTCTGTCTGGTTCCTCCATCAGGCTGGGGAAGCCTGGAAAAAACACACAGCCCAATCTCCTAAGTTCCCTGGTTTTGCTAGAAGGTTTTTCGTATCGTTTCTGGTCCTTTAAGCTTCTTGATGCCAGGAAAGTTGCAAATACGAGATATTCCCCCCTTGTCTGTCGGGACCTGAGGAAGACCATTAGCTGTGGGTCCACCCTCTAAATCTTGCCTTATCCGATATGCTAACAGGCACGGCATCCGGAGCATTCCGTCTACCCCAGCTTTACCCTCCTTGTTCTAACAGGTCTGTTACCATCCTGACTTTCACCCATTAGCCATTGTCCAAGCTCAGGGCTTCAGAGGTGATCATCAGAGAGCCCATGGGGTGGCAGGAAGTCCCTCAGAAAGCGGGTCCTGTGGTTTGTGACTCCCCTTCCTCAGCTGTGGTTTGTGACTCCCCTTCCTCAGCTGTGGTTTGTGACTCCCCTTCCTCAGCCTTGGTTTGGGGACTCCACTAGTACCAACGGAATGGCCGAGAAGTCTATGACCCCCTCAGAAACAGAGCAAGAACCCGAGAGAATTTCTGATCCCTCCAGGCTTCTGGCCTGGGCATCTCCAAACGCTTTGTGTCCTCGGTATTGGGGACTCCAGGAATGGAGGGCCGGGGGGCCCCCAGCAGCCTTCTTCTGTAGCCCACTCCCCTGTTTCGCCGACCTATCATGACACTCTTTCCTTTGTTAGTGTTTACTGAATACCTTCTCCATGCCAGAGCCCTGGGAAACATGAATGAGACCCAGCCCTGGCCTCAAGACTGAGGGAGGTTGGGGGCGGGGGGGTTGGAATAGAAGGCCAGGCACGCCCAGTCCCAGGTGCCAGGTACACCAACAAATGGATGCATGGTGCTGCGGGACTGAGCCTCTCCTGGGGACTGGGGGGAATCATTTCTGCTGAAAACACATGCATTTCACCCTGTTCATCTCCACACTGGCCCAGAGAACCGATGCTTACAGTCCAGCCCATCCACCTGTGGAGAAGTAGGCACGAGTTCTCCGTCCACCCTCTGTCTCACAGGCTAGCCCTCCCGACCATCAGGAAGGTCACTTCTGGACGCAGGGGTGTGGTGGGAAGCAGCCTGCTCTGTGTCCCCGCCTGCTGGCTCACAGAGGAGCAGAGCCACTCCGCCAGGCTCTGTCCCAGGGCCGTGTCCCAAGTCCTGGAGCAGCTGGGAGGAAAACCAAGCACGCTGGTTGGCTTTCTGAAAACCAGGCTTGCTTCCCCAGTTGACTCACATGGTTTGCAGAGGAAGACCTGTTAGAACTATTTGTTCTAGGGGTACCTGCCTGGCTCAGTTGGTAGAGCACACAACTTTTGATCTTGGGGTGGTGTTCAAGCCCCACATTGGGTATAGAGATTACTTAAATAAATAAATATTTAAAAAAACAAAACAAAAACAAAAAACTATTTGTTCTCCGAGGCAGGCCCTCAGATGACTGAGGCCTGGCTGCTCGGGGAGGGGGTTGGCTCTCTGTATTTCCTGCTGACGTGAACCTCCTCCATTTTACATGTGGTCCTTGGTCTCCGAAATCTTTTAAGAGACCTTATTTGAGTACAGTAGCAATGAGCCTAATTCCAGATGTAGAGAAAGAAAAATACTTCCCAGGAAATGCCCAGGAATGGCCAGGTTTTCATAGAATCAAGAAATAGGAACAGGGAATGAAGGAAAATAAGAAATAGCAGGACTTCCACACACACACACGCTGAGTGCAGCCGCTGTCTTCAGTGGGGAGGCGAAAAGTGGAGTGTGGACAGCCTGGAGAAGACTTGAAACCCAGTCACCCTTCTGTCCCCCCGCTGCTGCCTCCTGCAGTCCCCTTTCCTGACTTCTGTGCTTGGTGACTAGGTCAGAGTCCGGCTCGCCTCAGAGGGGCGGGGGGCTGCCCCCGTCTTAGACGGGGCCTCAGGTCTCCTCAACCTCATTCTTCTGTCACGTACCCTTCCTTGTCCATCTCTAACTCGGCGTCTGATTTTGCCATCGGAGCTGGGGCCCCAGGAGTGGGGCCACTTACCCCTGGTCTGACAGCCCGCCAGGGGCATGGCTGGGGAGCCCCCATATGTCTGGACTCCCAGGTCAGGGCACTATCCCTGGGTGGATTCCACTCCTGAGCTCAGAGGAGGTCGAGGTGACAGTCACCCCCGTCCCTTCTTGAGCCCCTGCACCCCGTCAATATCGACCTCATGCCAACCTGGCAAAGCAGTGGCGTCCAGCCTCAAGGAAACCTCATTGTTGTTTCTGGACTCTGAAGAGAGATTAAATAGGAACATCTCACCGGTTTAGGAATGAAGGGCGGGTGGAGAGATCAGGAAGCCAGTGGTACTCTCTGGGCCTGACGTAGCCGAACGTGAAGTGCCAGGAAGGGAGGAGGACCTTGTTCTTGACAGCGCCCTGCCCTTCCCTCTGTCGCCCTGCAGGCCGCCAGCTCCCTGGAGCCGAGAGGGCCTCCACGGCCACCGCGGAGGAGACGGACATCGATGCAGTGGAGGTCCCGCTCGCAGGGAATGACGTCTTGGAATTCAGCCGAGGTGTGACCGACCTTGACGCTGTCAGGAAGGAAGGAGGCTCCCACCCGGACCCCAAGGTAGGCGGGAGGCGGCGCATCGCCCGGTCTGCGTGCACACGGCCTCCCAGAGCAACACGGGCTGTGGCCTCAGCCACTGTCAGAGTCACGTCCTCGCCCATGCGGGGTCAGCGTGGGTGACAGAGCAGGTTTCCTCTCCTCTGAGAGGGGCCAAGTGCCAATGCCGCTGGCTTACGCCTGACGAGCGTCGCCCTCCAGGGGCCCCGCGGCGCTTCCTGGCCGTGCTCCCTGGTGGTCCTGCCCCGCCGTGGCTCCACATCCCAGCCTGGTGCCTGTGCAAAGCTAATCCTCACGCGCCACGACTGATCCCCAGAGTGGAGTTCGCTCGGGCGCCCTCCGCCTGCAGGTAGCGACTGCTGGGGCGCTCCCACACGCTGGTGCCGCTGAGGCTGGCGCTTGGCCCCTTGGGGGTTAGAACCTCGGGCATCATCAACTCCAGCCTCACGTCTTACAGCTGAGATGACGGGGCTCCCAAGGAGTTCCTGGTAGAAGCCAGACTGGGACACTAAGAACTGGGGAGCGCATTCCAACCTGAAGACACAAGGGAAAAGCCGGGAGGAGGAGGCTGAGAGGCAGGACTCCCCGCGTCCTGGCCACCTCGCCTTCCTGTCAGGCCTTGGCCTTTTCTGGTGCAGGTTGACGGGCGGCTCATTGGGAGAAGCCCGTCTCCAGTGTGGAGGGTGGTGCGGGCCCGTCGTCTGCCTGACCTTGTCCTGGCGTCATGTGCCCGCCGCAAACCGCCAGAGCCGTCAGTCAGTGGCTGCCTCCCTCCCTCCTGTCTGAGGAAGGGCCAGCAGCAGAACTCCCAGACACAAGACGTCTCTCCCTGAACTTGCTTTATGGGTCACATAAGCCGTCTTCGTGATGGTTCCCACCTGCCAGGAGGGAAGCCGAGGGGGACGGCCCAGGAACCACGTTCGGCCTGCAGAGACGGTCTGTCCAGACCAGCGGCTCTCCCTGCGAGGCAGGGCCGACTGGAGCAGCCCCCCTCATGCAGCCCTGGAGGAGGGAGCCCCGGGGACCCAGCAGAGTGAAGGTGGCAGCGTCCCTCTTCCCGGTCTCGTAACGGGGTGGTGGATGCTAGGCTCCCCAGAGATCAGCCCCCCGAAGTCCAGGTGTGGTTATTGTTGGACGCAGTATGAGAGGCCGGTACGCACCGTCTGCCTCCATCACGTTGGGTCAGTTACTGAGGGTTCCGGCAGCACTGCCTGCCTCGTGGCCCCGGCCCAGGGTCCTGTCCACACCTCCACTAGGAACGCAGCGTTTCACGCCGGCCGTGTCTGTGCCACGTGTGGGAGAGCGGCCACGGCCTGGGGTCACGCCCGTCTTGTCTTCTCCTCCAGGTCTCACCCCGCCCCCAGGAACCCATGCTGGCAGCCTCGCCCTCGCCCAGGATGCTCCTCCCCTCTTGCTCCTCGAAGCCCCCAGGCTGGGGCCCAGGGACGCCGCTGTCCAGCCAGCACCAGATGCAGCTTCTGCAGCAGCTCCTCCAGCAGCAGCAGACGCAGACGCAAGTGGCTGTGGCCCAGGTTCTCCTCCACCTCCTCCCTCCCTCTCAGGCTCCACTCTCATGGGCTTGACATGCCTTTCCTAGCAAGGGGCAAGGGGCAGGTGTAAAACCCAGGGAGCCATAAGGGATCGCTCACGCTGTTGGACCATTGCTTGTTGGGGCGGGGGGGATGCAGTCGGACTGGAAGGAAATGTTCTGGTTTCCCGTGTGTCCCCTGCTCTGAGCTGGGCTTGGCTGGCTTGGCTGGACATTGTTGGATTAAGGACTTGAACTCACCAAGGAACGAGATGCACCCAATTCTACCGTCCCCTTCCTGCCTCGTTTTCCTGGCGTTTGGGGTGGGAAGGGATGCCTCTGGAGTCAGGACAGGTGTGACTTTGTGAAACTGGTCTTGAAAGAGCTTGAAATACGGCTTTGTGCAGAGACCACTGTGGCATCCTGCCTACCTTGTCCACACGGGTTCCCAGCCTCCATCAGCGCTCTGCTTCTTCCAGGCGGGATGTGACAGCATCCTGGCCTCGGAATTCGCTGTAACAGGATCCAACTTATAGGACCTTACGGGCCATATTTGAGGATTGGCTTCAATCTCAGGAGGAAAGTGCTGTATGAGTCCCAAAAGCTTGTCAGGCTGCTGCCTTGTAGAGGAGGGGGAAGCCGGTTCCCCTTGCTGATTCTGGCAGGGATTCCTTCTGCTTGCTTTCCACGGAGGGCGTTATTGTCCACATCTTCCTTGGGACTCGTGCATCTGAACTTCATCTTCGCCGTAGCCGATCAGGGAGCAGTGAGGACGGGATCGCACGCGAACCATTCATAGGCTGAATTCTGAGCCTGAGGGACGGGGTCAGGACCTGGGGGAGGGGAGGAAAGAGCGAGGAGGGTGGGGGCTTCCAGGGCCGGAGGCTGGTGAGCCATCTGGAAAGGCAGCTCCATGTACTGGCCTTCTGGATTTGTGGGACCGTTTTCTGCATTCTAGAATGGCAGGGAGCAGACTTCTCTGGGGAGCGCTTATTGATCCCCGTTGTTTCTCCTGCTTACTCTTCTCATGACCCTTGGGTGGAGCGATCGCCCGGACAGAGCTGTCCTTTCCTGTATGTGCACCCTGAGAAAGCGCCGGCAGCCTGCCTGGAGCAGGATCTGCTGTGCCTTAGTTCTTGCGAAGACCTTCTAACATGGTCTCACACGGACGGGGCCTGAGGCGCCAGGCTCACAGAGGCCTTTTGCAGCCAGGTTGGAGAGCGTAGAATCGGTGAGGCACGGCTCCTAAATGACTTGAGCCTTTTAAGAAATTCTGACCATGAAACAAAAGGACGTGGTGTGCTAATGCTAGGCGTGTTCGCAGGTGTTTCCAGAACAGCAACAAAAAAGAAAGAATGCTGTTAATGGCGTCTTACACGTTGCGGGGGGAAATCACTGCTCTTTGTCAAATAGCAGAATTCATCTCGTCTCCTTAATGGCCATGTGGCAGTCCCGAGAGTACCCTCCTCCCTGGGGTGCCGGCTGACAGGAGCACAAAGCCTGAGTGCCCCAGCGCAGGGCCATTCCACGACTCACATCATTTCCGAAAGTTTCCCCTTGAATACAAATCCATTCCCCAGCCGTAATACTTTTCTCTTTCGGCATATCAATTGCCAAGTAATTATTATTTATCTAAGAAAGGGCTTGATGCATATTCATGATGGATATTATCAGAGAGTCATTTGAATTTGAAGTCACTGCTAAATACTGAAGAGAGACGGTGCGCAGGTCTATAATCTGCACAAGAAGATTGTCGTGGCCGTCTTTGGAAGTGTTCGGTCCGCAAAGCCGCAAGACCCAGAATTTGTCACAGCTTTGCCACCGTCAGCATGAAACCCTAAGAGGGGTTCTCTGGAACAGAATCAGGCCTCTGTCTCAGTAGGATAGCCCTGCTCTGTCTTGATTGTCTCTCTCCTCGAGGACAGTGAGTCTCAGGGAGTCGGGGGGGGGGTTGGGGAGGGAAGAACACGGTGCTTGCGGTTCACTTCATGAACCCTTCTCCGTCCCAGCCTCTTCCACGGGCTGGGAGCCTTGAGCCTCCGACTCTCGATCTGTGGACGGTGGTTGGTGGCGCCCTGGTTGGTGCTCGGTTCAGGCAGGGGCGTGACTGGGAGGCCAGCGTAGCGCATCAGTCCTGGGGCGATGATGGATAGGGTCGGGGACTTGCAGGATCGTCAGTCGGACAGGACCTCGAGGGCAGAGATCGCTTCTGGAACACACGCCTCTCCTGCTTTCTGCCATCCCCAGGAGCAGCTATGGGCAGACCCACAGGTGGCATCTCTCTCTGCTGTCCGGCTTTCGGCTCCTGTGTCCTCTGGCACACTCAGCCCTAAGCCCTTCTCCTGTTCCAGGTTTCTCTGTCTGCTCCTCCTTCTCCCATTCTCTTTGTCGCACTTGATCCAAGGTCTTTTTATTAGTGTTCGTGTCTTTGGGTAACAACAATCATACAGGAGACAGAGGTGGATTAATAGGTCTTCTTGACATCTTCCGTGCATTTAAAATAGATCAGCTCTGGCATACTTGGTTTCTCCGTGTGGTGGGATTGATCTCAGTGTCCGGCATGAGGCCAGCTTTCAGTCATCTTGTCAAACTCTATGGCCACCAGACTGCAAGATTTCTTCATCCCCGTTAAACTGAATTCCAGTGGGCGGTGCTATGAGCTCAACACTGCAGGAGGGAATGCATTTTCCTTTCCTCTGGGAGCATCCAAGTCCTCCTGGGTAGAGCGAAGGTAGAGCTAAGGATACAGAGTATCTTGCAAACAGGTGCACTCTTGGGGTCCCTTGTTGCATTATTTATGTACCCCTCCCCGCCCCCATTTACTGTCATAGGCTGTTCCCATTCTGCTGTTATCCTGGACCTGGGCTTAGATCTCTCTCCTTCTCAGCGTTCTACTTTGGTCTAAGACCTTGAGATCTCTCCCAGCCTCTCCCTAAATTGGTTCAGAGCTGGTCTAGAGGAGCCTGCCCTGGCCTTAGGGGTATAGGGGCAAAGGTGTTGCTCAACCACTCTTAAACATTTCTAGCTCTAGCTCAGACTTTAATGTGTCAACAGTGAATACCCAAGCCCCCTCTGACCACTTCCCCGACCCAGCATGAGGCTTGCCTGGCTGCCCCGGCTTCCTGTGTTGAGTTGGGCCGGAAGTTCAAGGGTGTGAATGACCGTATAGCCAAGCCTTGAGCCAGAGCTGAGTGGTCGCTGGCACCTGCATGGCCTTACGCTGGGCCCGTCCAGCTCCAGAATTGGCCTGGGCACCGCGGCTGACTGGCAGGAGTGAAGGAGACCGGATTCCTTCACGGCTTGCCAACTGCGGGCTCAGCCTGTGAGTGCACCACTGCTGTGTAGAGATCTCTCTTCTCCCCGCTGCTCCTTGCGCTTATCCTGAAACCAGTGATGGGTTACTTACGCTTCGCGATCCTGTGCGCTGCTGTAGTTAGACGAACAGCCCTGAACACACTTCCGCACCCCACCTCCAGGCCCGAGACTTAGCTCTTGTCCCCCTGGCTTCTCCCAGTCGCCAGCACCCCAGGGGCCCTGCCTTATGCATGCTGAGACAGCGCCGCCTGCCTCCGCTTCTGTGTCTAGTTGGGGGGGGGGGGGAATTGCTCTGGTTCTCTCCACGCCATTTCCATGTGCCTGCTCCCTAACTTCAGCCTGGCCCTGCCCCCACTTCTCACGGAGGAGCTGGAGTCCAGGCAAGTAGGCTGGAGAACGAGCGGGCAGTGGTCTGGTGCCACCGGGTGGGCTGAGGGTGGGCGTCAGAGCCGGAGGCTGCAGGGTTGAGCTCCTCCACTCCGGCCGTGGCCTTGCCTCTGACCTCATCTGTGAGCGGGATGGTCCTTGCCGAAGCCCCCACAGCTCTGGAAAGCAGAAGCTAACTCGTACCTTCTCGGAAGTTAGTACGGCCTACTTTTGCAAAAGGGGTTTCGTTCTTTGAAAGAATGGCATGCCGAATCCAGTCACTGTCCCCTCTGGTAGGACAGGAGGGGGTGGTGTCTGCTCTTGTTTTAGGATTGAGGGAAGCAAGCACACAGAGGTAGAGCAGCCTGCCCAAGCCAAGGCTGAAAATAACGCTGCCTCATTTCCGTGCTTCCAAGGGCCAGACCTACATGTGCAAAACCCAGGGACTGTTATATTGCCCCCAATTTAAAACAGTCCAGGCCATTTTATCTCAGCCTGGCCTGGTGTGGGTTCTGCAGGGGCGCACACTGCCACAGAGAGTGGCTTGAGCCTCTTGCCTGCTGCCACTTTGGACGGCCGTAGAGGCAGAGGGGCTCGTTAGCCTGGCTTTAGGCAGCAGTGTGTGCTTTTGCCTTCCCGGGGTTCGAAAACACCTGAAATGTTATAACTCTGCATTTGCAAAGCTGAAATTCTGATTGATTCTGCAAAAGGAGCACTCAGACTCAGGAGCGTTTTCTCATGGCGCTTAGTGCCAGATAGAAACATTCGACTCAAGGGCCGACTTTTTTGTATTGATGGCAGTCTACCGTGGGGAACTTGATTACCTGCAAATGAAGCTCCCAATATCCCCACCCCCGCCCCGGCTGCTGCAGGAGGGGACTCCTCTTGTGTTCCCAGTCCTAATTCTCTGATGTCAGAGTGGGAATCTAGGGATTTTCTTCCGTGAGCCTTTGACGAATGGCCCCTCGTGCTGGAATCCTACATTGCCTGAGCCTCTAGGCAGGCCCCTCAGTTGAGAGCTGGAGAAAGGGAGGTCCAGGTGGAAGGGAATGACCTACAGTTGCAGAGGGAGTCACCAACAGACTGGAACGTTCCAGCTCCTGGTCTGGTGCTCTCAACTGGCCTATTCTATTGGGGTGTCCACATGCAAGATGCAAGGATCCGAGTCCATGGTGTGTGTGTCGGGAGCCCTCTGTAGATGCCAGTTAGCAGGAGATAGACTTCTCTGCTTTTTCTGCTTATAGGCATTGAAAATTTTGTTCCAAATTTCTTGCTAATGTTTCTGTTTCATTCCAAAGAAAATGGAAAATGGATAATTTACAATTCTGCCTGCTCAGTAGATTCCTTTCAATGATAGTCGTGATTGGCATCAGTTACATTACTCACAGATGGAAGGTGAAGGTTGGCCCCTCCCCGGGGGGCGGGGGGGGCGCCATTTCTGGGGGCTTCCCACGGCAATTGTCCTGTTTCTCAGAACCAGCAAGATGGGGGGTGGGGGCGCATCTCAGGTGAAATAGCTCCATGTCTCAGTTTCCAAAGAAGATAAAGGCTTAACAGCCACCCATCATCAGATACCCAGATTAAAATATTGTTGTGGCTTCTTTCCCTCTTCTCAGCGCTCTCTAGATCTTTCCTTAGTTGATATGAGGCAGTAAATGAGGCTGATTTCTAAACCAAAATGTCAGTTGTGTCCTTAGCAGCACCTCCTGGAGGACAGATTTACTTTAGATTCCTTAGGCATCCTCCCCTAGGGGCAAGAAAGGCCCAATCTTAGGAACCACTAATGGAAAGTGGCAACTAATCTCATTAGTGGCTCCCACTTAGAAGCAGAGCCAACTGCAAGGTCAGGTCCTCAAATCTGCCAGGAGGGAAGCAGCGGCTGCCTCCGAGACTGTGGTTCTCCAAGTGCTGGCGGCTGCAAGGGGCAGAGACGCTGGGCTTGGCAGGTCCCTGGGCCAACCTTGGCCAGACTACAGGGTGGATACCATCTTTTACTCCCCGGTAAAATGTGCATCTCTTCAGAGCAAACTGCCCTTCAGAAATCCAGAGCATTTGTTGTCTGAACCAGAGAGTCAGCTAGGTCTTTGGCCCCTCTCCTTTCTTCCTCCTCTCCCAGCCTCCAGCTGACTCACCCCAGTCAGCCTGCCTCTGCCTTTGTCCACACCGTATTTTTCGTCCAAGGAAGCCTCTTTCCCGCAGGCTGCCTTGGTCCAGGCCAAATTCATTAGCTCCCTTAATTCAGGGACCTTCCGAAACCCTCCACGGAGACCCCCCTTTATGCACCACTTAGTGCAGGAATCGCATGGGCGTGAACATGATTGTTGCCTTGTGACTCAGTTTCCTCAAGCCAGGCTCCTGATACAATCACCCCCCCCCCCCCCCCCGCGTTTTTTTTTTTTTTTCCCCTTCCCCCGCCCGCACAAAACCCACCCCCCCCCCCCCCCCCCCCGCCCCGAGCACTGTGGGTGCCATGTTGCCAGCTGCGCGCCTCCCCCCCCCCGCCGTGAGAGACAGTTAATGAGGGTCCCCCTCCTCCCACAGGGGGTGGCTCTGTAAACTGTGTGCTGCCACCCTTCCCGGCTTGTGGGAGGAGGCCCTGCTATGAATCAGTCAGCAAACGTTTGGCCCCTAGCACGTGTAAAGCACCGTCGTAGGTGCCACGGGAAACGAACGAAAAGGGGATGGACGGTCAGGCACGCCCAGAGGCGACAGGACAGACTTTACTACGAACCCCTCGAGAGTGAAGGGCCTCTGGGGGGCTTCCCGCTTCCCTTTACATGCGGGCACGAGGAAGGGGAGAGGAAAGGCCACGTCGGGGGTTGCCGTGACACTCTTCTTAGGTAATGGGTCCGTATATCCGTTTCTGTTTTTCTCTTTTAAAAGATACGATGAGAAAAAGGTTCCTCCCTCCACGTGGCGGGAACACATTAGCTGTCAAGGAGCTCTCCTGACAGGGCTGGGGCGGAGGGGCTGAGGCTCGGCTCTTTTGTACCTCTCGCTCTGGGTGCTGGGCCCTGAGTGGTCGGTGAGCGACACACTGTGGCCCTCACTCAGGACATAGAGAGACACGCCCAGGGCCAAGCGACCCAGCTTCTTGTGGCTACTCCGAATTCCAAGCCCAGGTGCCCATTTTGCCCCAGAAGGGCTTCTTTATCTTGAGTTGAACATGGCAGGTGTCTCCGGTCCCAGCCGAACCCTGGTGACTCTTGGGTGTATTCATGTCCCTCTCTCCTCTCTGTCCTGCCTTCTCCCTGTCTTCTCCACCTCGTCTCTGTAGGTTCACTTGCTGAAGGACCAGCTGGCTGCCGAAGCGGCTGCGCGGCTGGAGGCCCAGGCCCGCGTGCACCAGCTCCTGCTGCAGAACAAGGACATGCTCCAACATATCTCTCTGCTGGTCAAGCAGGTGCAGGAGCTGGAGCTGAAGCTGTCAGGACAGAATGCTAGTAAGTGGGGGCCCTGCCCAGCCTCGCCTCCCTCCGTGGAGGCTCTGGAAAACACCCGTTCTTTTCCCCGAAGCTTTTGGTGGGGTTTTCTTAGACCCCTGCCCTGCCCTGGTGTTCTAGCAGAAAACAGAGGCGGCTCTGTTTGTCCCGTCCGTACACTTCATGGAATTATGAAATGGCAGAGTCAGAGAGGATCTTGGCTCCTTCTAGTCCAGTGTCCAGACTTGACCTTGAATGTCCCTGGGAGTCACTGCCACGTGGTTATCCAGGCTCCTCTCGAAAGGGGCTCAGACACTCCACGTCCTAAGGCAGTCTGTTTCTTTCTTTGTGGGCTTTTCCATTTGAAACATACTGAGCACCTGTTGTGTGTCACGTTGTCTGGGAGCTCGGTGGGAGTCTTCACACTGTACCGGAGTTTACCCTCCCCCGCGCTGTAGCATAGAACTCTGTAGCGTAGAACATGCTGGTAGCAGGTGTCTACTCTGCGGATAAGGCAGGAAAGAACTGGCCAGATAGCGCTGCTGATTCATGGCACAGGTTGCCTGGCGCCCGGCCTGAGATGCCCAGCTGACTCTGGGCTGGCCTTGGAGGTACTAGAAGACAGCACATCTCCAGGCCTTCCTCGTGCTGATTCGTGGCCTGGAAGTGTGCTCTATATGCATGCCGGTCACATAGCCACTGGCCATCGACCATGCCAGAAACCGTGATAGAATTTTACAGATATGATGTCATCTGATCTCTACAGCCATAGATGTTGTTATGCCCATTTTGTACACGAGACAGACTCCGATAGGTGAAGTCACTGGCTCAAGGTTACAGGACCAGCAAGGTGTGGAGCCAAGATTCCCGGGTCTGATTGCAAAACGAATGTATTTCCTATGAGACCAGTAGTTCCCTCAGACTATCCCCTATAGCTTTTTTTAAAAAATGAATATTCGGGGCACCTGGGTGGCTCAGTCGTTGGATGTCTGCCTTCGGCTCGTGTCGTGATCCCAGGGTCCTGGGCTCGAGCCCCGTGTCAGGCTCCCTGCTCAGTGGAGGGCCTGCTTCTCCCTCTCCCTCTCCCACTCCCCCTGCTTGTGTTCCCTCTCTCGCTGTGTCTCTCTCTGTCAAATAAATAAAATCTTAAAAAAAAAGAAATGAATATTCCCGAGTCCAACCTACAGAGGTCATGATCAGTAGGTCTGGGCAGGGCTGGGGCTCTTGCTAAAGTAGCACAAAGGTATAGATTGGGAACAGCCACTGCATTTCAGCACCGGAAGCCTCTCTGGGCTTTTGTCTCTGTTGACGGAGACGCCGCTCTGGCCCTCTCGGTTTGGACCCAGGTTTGGACCCAGCTCGTGTCCCCCCGCCTCGCTGACCTGGCCTCCTCTGCTCTTGTCCCCCTTCCAGTGGGCTCCCAGGACAGCTTGCTGGAGATCACCTTCCGCTCCGGAGGTCTGCCGGTGCTCTGCGACCCCACCACCCCGCAGCCGGAGGACCTGCCCTCGCCGCCCCCGGGTGCGGGCCTGGCCGAGCTGGCCCACCCGGCCGGCAGCCCCCTAGGTAGGCGCGACTGCCTGGTGAAGCTGGAGTGCTTCCGTTTCCTGCCGCCGCCCGCGGGCCCGCTACTGAGCGGCCTGGAGCTCCTCAAGTTCCGCGAGTCGGGCATCGCCTCGGAGTACGAGTCCAACACGGACGAGAGCGAGGAGCGCGACTCGTGGTCCCAGGAGGAGCTGCCACGCCTGCTGAACGTCCTGCCGAGGCAGGAGCTGGGCGACAGCCTGGACGATGAGATCGCCGTGTAGGGTGGGCCTGGCGCGGGGGCCGGAGGGACGCGGGGGGCCGGGGGCGGGGCCGGGCGCACCGCCGAGGATGCCCGCGCGGCGGAGGGCGGTGAGCACCCGGAGGACGAGCGACGTTGGCTCCAGCCAGGGGCCCCGGAGAGCCTGCGGTTTCAGGAAGGGATTAGGACTTTGCTTCGGAGGGTACCAAGGGGGAGCCCTGGGACTCCCAGCGGTGAATGGGCCCTTCTCTCCCACTTGAGACTTGGGAGGGGAGGGCAGGGCCCTCCAGAGGCCCTCGCTTTGCGAGAGGGTCCTTCGTGGGGACCACCAGGCTACCCGAGGACCTGCTGTGTGCGGGCTGTTTCGTCAGGCTCCTCTGTCCTGGCCCGGGACGCCCCGGTCGCCCCCTCCCGCCCCATCTTGTGGTCCCCAGGGCAAAGGAAAACCATCAGGTACCCGCTCAGGTCCTGTGTGTCTGGATATCCAGGATGCTACCAGTTGCCTAACCCTCCCCTGACCTTATGGAAGGAATTCCTTCTCTAGGCAGTTGTGGAGATGATAGATGCTGAATGCTCCGGGCGGTGAGGGACCGGCCGGTGCTTTCAGTAGGAGCGTGGAATTGGGATGTCACATCGGCTAAGCTTTCGGATGACTTGAATCTGGCCATTTTCTCCAGCTTCGGAGGGAGACTGGGATTTGAACGTTGGTCGGGCCCATGCAGTGAAAGGGGCCACAGATGACATAGGTTGGATTCCGCAGGGTGGGAGCCTTGCCCCGCTTCCTGCCTGCAAGCCCAGCCCCTCCGCCTGGAGGCTGGGAAGCTGCCCGCTTCTCTCCTCTGTGTCCTGCCTCAGGGGCCGTGCTGGCCAAGGCTTGTGTAGCACCCTCCCCTCTGAGAAAGCCTCAGAGCCCCTGAGCCCCCAGCCTTACCTCTCAACCCGTCCCCTCCACTGGGGTATTGGTCAGTTTTTACTGCAGAAAAAAACAAACGAGCGGGTAGCTGAGACTATTTCCACTCTTCAGAATCACTGCCACTTCAGTCAGGGACCACAGCCCTGTCCCTCCTTGGCCCATCTGTGTGGGTGCGTGCCTCGAGCACATCTCCCATCTTTGACCATCCAGGCCTTGTCTAGAGATTCCCACCCGGTCCGGCGGGCTGACCGTGGCAGGGAGCCCACGCTCCCTTTGCGACAGGCCGTGAGTGGCTGTTAGCAGATTTAGAAATGCCTTGAGAGAGAGCTGAGCCATTGCTAGGGTCCTGTGTTTGGGGAAATAAGTCTTTATCCGGGACAACAAGCAACAGACCCAGACTGCAGTATTCTTTGAGGATTTGTTGGTAAGGATGGGGTTACTCAAAAAACAGAGTTCTTCAACCCCGACTTTGCTTTAAAATTTATATAAACGAGAGCGTAGCCCTTTTCTTAAAACAGCTGGGTTTCTTCTAGACTAGAAAGTCCAAATGAAAGGAAATAACACGTAGCTTTATGGTGTAGCCTTTGTTGGCGCACCGGGGTATCGGCAGAAATGGGATGGGGTGGTGAACGGATGTGTGCGCGTGCATGTGTACGTACAGGCTTGTATACCCGTGTGAGGGAAGGTGAGTACGTGTGGGGGGGGGGCTTGCGAGAAGTGACGAGAGACAAGAGAATGTGAATCTTCAGGGCGTTTGAACGACAGCAGAGTTGTGTTGTTTCCCTAACATGTATTTAGTTGGAGAGGGGTGGTTCTGTTTATTTTGCTGTCTTTTCTGATCAACCATTGGATGGAAGTAGGTTCAGATACACAAGGAAGAACCAGGAAGCTGAGAGCCCCAAACAGAGGGAGGGATGTCAGGAATCCGGTGTGGCGGAGCCTAGCCGGCTTCCCAGACCCTCTCCTGGGTGTGGCCTCTCAGAGTGGTAGGATCTTCTTGAGTGTTCGGGGGGGGGGGAGCGGAAGGTCTGGCTTCTCGAGGCCCGCTGCTTGTAAGCAGGAGCTGAGGGTGAAGCCAGGGGCCAGTGGATTGGGTTTGTGGAATGTGGCAGGAGAGGGAGGGCTGGGGTGGGGAATAGTTTCTGAAGGGTCTAGAGAAGCTTGCAGAGGGAACGAAGGGAGTTTAGGAGAGATTAAGGAATTTGAAGAGGCTAGTTGTCTGTACCCCTGACTCCGGACCCATCCAGGACCCTTGCCCTCGGATGCTCCACAGGGGTTTCCAGCTGCCCCAGCCCCAGCCTCCCCCAGAGGGGGCCTTCCCTGGAGCGCTGGTTTGCGTGTCGGCATCACCCGCGGTGTGACCCAGAGCAACGCACACCGGGGTGTGGAAATGGGGGACAAGATCGAAGGGCCTTGACGGGTCACCAGCCCCTGGGCAGGAAAGAGAACACCGCAGACCTGATTTCCCAGCGATGTCACCCTCCCCCTCCCCCCTCCTTGCTTCTTGCTGTGCTCACTCAGCTCCTGCCTTCCTCCCTTTCCGTCCTTCTGCTCTGCCCTGTCTAGAGGACAAGTGGACACCAGGGGGGCGCCTGCCTTATTGGTGCCTGCCTCAGCCTCCCCCCACACGCGGGCAGACTCCTGGGCACGTGAGGCTCTCCCAGGTGCAGAGCCAGCAAAGAGTTTCTCTGCACAGAACGGACTGCGTGTTGGGGTGCAAATGATATCCCTTATATTCCTGCTTGTGTCAGCACTCTCTGTGAAGCCCCTTCCTAGCTTCCCTTCTCCCCGTGGCTTCTGTTCATGACTGGGGTTCCTCTGATTTCCTCTTTGCCTGACCGCCGCCTCTCACCGCACCGACCCCGAGCCTCTTCATCTGAAACTGTTGTGTCATTAACTCTGTTGGTTCAACTCTCTGGGACAAGAATCTGTTCATGTAAAGTGCACTTACTCCCTGGATGTCGTCACCAGTCTAGTGGCTTTTGCTAAATAAACCTTTCTTATTTCTAAAAGCTTTTCCTTGGTCTTTTCTTGCTGCTTCTATTCCTCCTGCTCCCTGACTTGCCCTCACTTCCACCCCCCCTTCCCAAGCCAGCGGCCATCAGCTCTGCGACGCACAGTTCTCAAGGGTTGTGGTGTTCGGAAAACAGAAGGCAGGGAGGTGGTGCCTTCAGGGGCGGTTTATCCAGACCAGCCTTGCTGATCAGATGGCTCAACCGTGGTTCTCATCCGGGGATGATGTTGCTTCCGTGCGGGACATTGGGCAGTGCCTGGAGACAGTTTTGGTTTGTCCCAGCTGGGTGAAGGATGCTTTTGATATTTAGTGGGTAGAAGCCAGGGATGTTGCTAAACATCCTACAGTGCACAGGAGAGCGACCCCCCCCCTCCCCCGCCACAATAGAGAATCATTCTTCCCCAAATGTCCGAAGTCCTGAAGTTGAAAGGCCCCAGGCTGGTGCCCACTGTTCTAGACCCTCCCAGGCCCGGGTCATTTCACACTGCAGACATCACTGGCACATAAGCAAGTTTTGAGTGCCTGAAAAAGTACGACATCATAGATGTTTCCAGCTATAACTAAAATCATCTAGATCATAAAATTTCACTGACTCCCTTGACTAAATGTCTGAAACATGCAATGAGTAGGATCCCGAACAACTCTGTTCCTAAAATGTCTACCGCAGAATCAAAACAGGCCGGTCCCCACACCTGCCCACAGGCATCATGGTGCCCTTGCCGCTCGGCTCAGCGGAGCGGCCCTGGCTCCAGGGCACTTGGCTTTCCTGCCAGGAGGCAACATGAAAGGGAAGAGGAAGGCTAGCGAAGGAAGAGCGTCAGAGAAACAGAAGCTGCAGGATCCCGGAAAGCCACCATCATGGAAACCAGACTAGTTTGGCCAGAATGTTTAGCCCTCTTGAAGGCAGAGGGCTTGCCGGGCCTGGTGCTTTGTCAGGCCCAGCCAGGTCTGCGGGCAGGTTGAGAGGGTCCAATCAACCAGCTTCACATGCCCTTTGCCCTTTTCTGAGTGATAGAACTGGGCCCCGTTTTTCTCATCTGTAAAATGGGGATAAAATAGACCAGATAAAGCGATAATGAAGAGTAAATGAGCTTGCATTTTACAAGCACCCAGCAGAGCGCCTGGCAGGGGCTCAGGGCACCATGGAGCTTACCTTCCACTTGATTTGGGGCGGGGGGATGTGCTCACGTGGTCCATGCATTTGTGGGCTGGGTGCGTTCTCTGTGTGCTGAAACTCTCCTCAGAACTCTGCACTGAGAAAGGTCCTGGGGGTCCCAATGATGCTATTAAATGTGTGAAAGGCAGAGAGCGCCCGTCCTCACACAAAACTCAAGCCCCTGCCAAGGCAGCAGTCGGCACGTGCTGTGGCCCTTCTGCCCAGACCCCGGCTGTGGGATGGCTTTCTGTCTTTTTTAAAATGTTCTGTGCCTGTGACACAGACGCCCTGGAGGAGGGAGTGTGGGTTGGGCAAAGGGTGTGAGGCCAGACAAGAGCTGATTCCTCCTGATTCTCCCACAGACCGAGGTAAGGCCACGAGGCCCCCACGTGAGCCCCTCCTTGTACCCCCTCCTCAAGGGCCCCACCGAGGGGACGCACGTGCATAGTGACACGCGTAGGGGAAGGTCTTCAAGGGGGTAGGTGGCTTTTCCTTTTTGGGAAACAGGAAATCAGAATGAGGACACGTCTGCCTCCCCCCCCCCCGGGGGGGGTGGTCCAGGGAGTGATGTCAGAGCTGCCTAGAGAGACCACCCACCCCCGAGTGGACAGGCTGGGACCCTCAGTTTAAGTACATTCTTGGACTCTGGCTGCGTTGGCAGAGGGTGGGGAGAGAGCGAGTGGGGAAGGCTCTCTCAGCGTGGGACATGACAGGATTTGAGGCCAGCCTCTCACAAAAGAACCACAGACGATTCTGTGATGATTTGGCAGGACAGGGGTAAGCAGAAGCAGCTGTGCTAAACCGGAAAGCAGAGACCTTACTATAGGACCACTCGAAGGGCAAGGGGGAGTCTTCCCTTCCAGCCTGTTGGCCAACCGGCGGGGAGGCAGAGGTGAAGGGAGGGTTGAGGCTGGGCCCCCCCCCCCCAGAGGAGATGCCCCATGGCAGTGAGAGGGTCCCTGGGGCATTAGGGAGACGAAATGAGAGGTAAATAAGGCCTAAAAATAAGACCATTAAGCAGTCAGCTCTTTTTTTTTAAACCACATAATGGGTAAAACAGATGTCTTCCCTGCATCCCTGATGTTCAGCCATGTTTCTGGGCCGGAGTTGGTCGTGAGGCTTGCTCAGAAATGGGATGAACGTCGGGGTTGCCTGCTGGTGCATTACTTGGTAATGGGAAGCCGTGTTTTCACGTGTGTACCTGCCTACTTTGACATGACTCAACACAGCCAGGTAGAGCTGCCCCTGGGTCAGAAGCAAGGCTGGTGTGCTTCAGCAAGTGTGCCCCTTCCAAGTGAAGGACTCTGGTGCACGGTGTGGGGGGTGGGCCCGGCCCTGTGCGCCTCTTTCCTGCCTTATGCGTGGGGGCATGCAGTCCTCCCTGTTCTACCCCTCAGGAGATCTAACACCCGAAAAGCTTCTCGACGATGCGGGAAACTTCCCTGTGCCTGTGGGAAAGGATGTTCTTTCTCCTGCCCTCTGGGCGAGCCCTCCCGTCTGAGCGGGGTGTGGCAGGGACCGGTCACAGGGGGGACAACCAGGAAGCCAGCATCTTAAGAGCAGCGTTCTCATGCTTGCGCTGCCCCAGAATCACCCAGAAGGCTGCTGAGAACCCGGGCTGCCGAGCTACCTGCCGAGTCTCTGATTCAGTGAACCTGAGATAGCATTTCTAGCCAATTCCCAGGGGATGCTGGCACGGCTGATCTGGGCACCTCACCTTGAAAAGTACCACCATAGAGGCTATTCTCAAACTTGACAAGGAGAGGGGAAGGGAAGGCGGGAGGGGCAGCGAGGGGGGACCTGCTGTTGCTAGGTAACCGTTCGCCAAAGTGGCACGGGATGGGGACCGGGAAGGACCGCGGGTGGATCAGGGTGACCTCGCACTTGACAGAAGGCTGTGGCTAACTTCGGTTTATTGACATCTCTCTGTAGACACAACTAGGCTTCAACCCCTCTTTCCCTGAGATGTCCGCTAACAGGACAGCTGCGGCCCTCCAGCCGGGCTACTTGAAGGCCTGGCAGCCGCCCGAGGAGAGCCTGTCTCCTGGCCGGGCCTTCTGCTCCTTGCCCCAGAGGGTTTTGAGCTTGCAGTAGTACACCTTGCAGCTGAAGCCCTCCCTGAAGCCCCCCTTGATGTGGCTCTTGAGGGAGTGCAGAGTGGGGTACATGCGGCAGCAGGCTGCACACTTGTAGCCGCTCTGCAGGGCCGGGTGCCACCTGGAGGCCGTGAGAATGTCCTGGGACGTGATGTAGTCCGTGGAGTCCAGGCCGGGCCGGGACTGCTTGGTAGCCTCTCGGGGGCAGGTGTTCTCCGGGGAGGAAGACGGTGAGCAGAGGCTCTCGGCCAAGTCCTCCGGAAGGCAGCTGTCCCCCCTGCCCTCGTCCCGCTGCACCGCTGGGAGGCTGTAGGCCTCCAGGTGGCTCTCCTGGTCTGTGCACACAAAGTAGCTGTAAGGGGAGAACCAGGGCCGGTAGATGGTGCAGTTCCGCCTCAGCTGCTTCCTGTTCTGAGGGTCCCCCAAAATGCAGTCTGCGGAGGAAAGGGTGGGCTCTGAGCGTGGAGAAGCAGAAAGGCAAGAGGTCAGGAGTCAGGCGTGGCCTTGGGGTCCCTCCCCGCCCCCCCCTTGACCGCGGGACTGAGAGCAGGGGGGGAGTTGGGGTGGGGAGAGCCGCCTGAGGCCTGCCTTCCGGCTGCTCCCACAAAGGGCAGTTTGATCTCAGGGGTGGAGACTCCGCCGACATTCACTAAGCCTCAGCGTCTGTCACGGGCCGCGCTCCCTGCAGACACCTGGCCTCCGCCTCCTCTAAGGGTAGGTAGGTGGCTCCGCGAGCAGCCCGCCCTCTGGCTTCCCAGCGCCCCTTTTCCACCACCAATGGTAGTGGCCGTTTTTCCAGCCTCCCTGTCTGCCCACAACAACCCACGGGGGCGGAAGCTGCCGTTTCACCCCAGCTCAGGAGACCGGCCGGTGGGGGTCTCCTGAAGGAAGGACCAGGAAGGAGAGGGTGGGGGGTGGAAATGTTTTGCACCCTTCCCATCGGGGAGCAGCCTGTGCCCCTCTAGCTTCTCACAGGTGCCCGCCCAAGGCAGAGAAGGCCTCACCTGGAGAGAACCCCGTGTTCCGTACCCCAAGCCGGAAGGCGCTCCTGTGGTACTGGGCTGGCAGGGCCTGAGCTGGGCTGGCCCCCTCGGTGGGTAATGCCGTCTTTGCCATGTCTGGGTTATGGAAGAAACGCGCTGGTGAGCTGCGCAAAGTTGGGGGTCCTCTTGTTGTTGACCACCTCCCCCCAACATACTTAGAGACTCTACCTTGGGACTTTATGACATTGCAAAGCTGAAGAAAAACAGTGCCCTCTTTTGCACCCAGATAAGTGGAACTATTCTGGGTGGCATCCTGGGGAAATCCAAAGGGGCATTTTCGTTGAGATCTGGGAAAGATTCTCTCCAAGGGAGAATTTTAGATGCAGACCAGATGAGAGCTTTCTGCCTGGCCCATCCTTCTCGTGTGTGTGTGTGTGTGTGTGTGCGCGTGCGTGTGCGTGTGTGCACGTGTGCGCGCGCACGCGCGCGCATGCTGCATTCCAGCCTCTGGGCTTGCTCTGGGATCCAGGGGAGGGAGGGAGTCTAGTCACGGACCACGTTGCTATCTTACATGGCCCCTTTGGGGATGAGAAGTCAGTTTCTCCAATTGAAACGTCTCCTGCCCACAGCCGGGGAGCGTTGAGGTGGACCCTAGCTGTGTGAACACTCTGATGACTGCTAACTCTCGGTTAAAAAAAAAAAAAAAAGCCTGCCTCAAATCCCAGAGCGGGACCAGAGCTCAGTTTGGGAAACCACCGTATGAGGTGGTTTCCTACAGACACGTGGATATTTCGGAGAGCTAGCTCCTGCGTAGAGGAGCCTTCTCAAGCTTTAATGTGCACACTTCTCCAGGAACCACCTGGAGGCCTTGTTACCCATGCAGGTTCTGATTCAGCAGGTCTGGATTGCTAACAAGCTCCCAGGTGAGGCCGATGTAGAGGCCCACAGACCATACTTGGAATAGCGAGTCCTCAGAGCATCTGCCTTGATTCCCTGCTATGCTCCTCAGGGACCCTGCCTCCTAGGTTCCTACTGAGGGGTTGGTGAGCCTGCCTCTTCTCCATCTTGTCCAACCAGGGCTAAAACTAGCCCCTATTCTACATAGACAGTCACCTGAGATTCTAGAGGAAAAAAACAACTGAGTAACAAGTGTTTTCCCCCATCCTTCCCTTGCCAGAAATGAATAAACAGCAGGAACTACTTACCATGAATGCAGCATTTTGAAAAATTATTTTCTCCCCATGTATAATTTGACATTCTCACTAAATCGTAGTCCTGTAACATGATCTGGTAGAGTGCTCAATTAAAAGCTTCAAAAAAAACCACATTTTTGTGGCCCTAGTGGCACCAGAGTTTACCTGGCAAGCTGGTGGCACGTGAGGACATAATGTCGGGAAAAGTGCTCAGGGCTGAGGAAGAGATTCGAGGTCCAGAAATGCTGAGGAGTGAGAAGTTCTCCATATTCTGACTACCGTAGGGTATGGAGATCACACATCTGCTCCCAAGAGGCTGGTTGGGTTGTCCAGACGATGAACATTCTGAGTACAGTTGACATCACAAGAAGGCCCCATGATTCCACTAGCTGGCCAGGCTGTCCCTTTCAAAGACTGATGGAGTCTCTTAAATTTTGGAAAGCTTTTTTGGGGCTTGTCATTCCTCATTGGCCTGCCTCGATTGAGAATGCCCAGGGAGAAGGAAGCCTATAAGCAGAGATGTGACCATGATGTAATCTGTTGACCCCGCTTTGGTGTCCTTTCTATGTCCTTGCTGACACACACACACACACACACACACACACACACACACACACACCCGGGGACTTCTGTCCTCTCTGAGTAAGCTTCTTGCTTGGCTTCTCCTTCATCTGCCTCGCCTCTGCCATCAGATGTTTTTGTTCTTTCCGCTTTGAAGTTTGGGGTATAATTTTTACGTTTTCTTTGGAAATCGTTTCAAAGTGACAAAAAGTTGCAAAACTAAAATCAGTTTCCGTGTATTCTGTATCCAGGTTTTCCTGTTGTTAACATTTTACCCCTTTCACTTTGTCAATTCGCCTTCCTCTGCCCCATACTTGGTTTGCAGAGCTATTCCAAGGTAAGTTACAAGCATCATGTCCCTTTGTGCCTAAATACTTCAGTGTGCACTGCCTAAGAATAGGGACCAGAATATGTTTTAAATGGTTGGTGCTGTGTATTTTTAGCGAATGACTAAAACACAAAGGGTGGCTTACTCAACACCATTGTGCTCCTTCTAAGCAGTTTGCTGGGGAGACTTCGCTTCTGTCCTGTCCCAGCCTAGCCTGCTGGAGGGCTGTGGAGTAAGGGTGAAAGGTGATCGTGCCACTTTGAAGATAAGCCCCATTCTAGAGCATCACAACAGGGGCAGACTAGGTACATAGAGTGCATTTGATCTAATTGCGCATCTGCTTGGGCTGCGTGGAAAGATGTGGCCCGGCCGCGGAGCACGTGCAGGTGCGAGTGAGCTTCTGGGTGTGAGAGCCTGGAGTCGTCGTCCTGTTGGGATCCGCCTGTGGGACTTCAGCGTTGCAGGACAGGGTGGAGAACCTCACTGCCTCCCCAGAGCCTGGCTTAGAAGCTTAGAAGGCGTTGGAATTTAATGGACACCATGGGCTTTGGCAGCTTTGAGGGTATTGGCGATTTGATTTGGCCCCTGCAGTGCAGAGGAAGATCCTGGGGCCCGGGGAGTTGGCGTGCGTGAGTTCTTACCCCCCTCTGCCGTTAGCGACCTGTGCAGCGTTAGGCAAACCT
Organism: Callorhinus ursinus; assembly: GCF_003265705.2. NCBI lineage: Eukaryota > Metazoa > Chordata > Mammalia > Carnivora > Otariidae > Callorhinus > Callorhinus ursinus. The sequence continues at coordinate 774,064 of NW_027397116.1, forward strand.
CCCTGCCACCATGTCCACCTATTTTGTTCATTTAACGGTTGGAATGGGTGAGCGTCTCCCTGGTCTATAATCGGGTGATTTGTGTGCAGAAATGGGAGAGTAATGAGCGTGTGCACACAGAATCCAGAAGATTTTGAATTTCATCCTGCGGGCGTGGGGGGCAGTCATTGAATTCTTCCTGCTGCCAGCTTGGGAACTTCAGATAGACTGCCTGTAGAGGGGGCTCAAAATATTGGGGAACACATGGGAAGCTGTGTCAGAGCCTGTTTGTAGAGTTTTTAAAAACAAGACACTTTCAGTCTAGGTATTGAAGAGTTCATGGGAACCTGGTTGTCCAGGGTTGGTCATATTCCTGGCAGCAGGCCTGCTGTCTTGCATGTTACACTCTCCCGGTATGTTGTTGCTGGTGGCCCGGGCAGGAGGTGACACTCCCAAAGTGGTTGGCCACTACATAAAATGTGTCTCTCTCTTGTTTGCTTCCCACCTGCTTTCCGAGCCCCTTTCTCGGACAGGTAAGAGACCATCTTCCTTATGGACGACTTATGTCACAGATGCTTGGCTCTTCTCGGATGTGTGCATGTGGGGGGTGCTGCGGGGCGGGCCACCAGGTCGGGGTCTCATGGTTTTTCTTTCCATCATTGCCATTACGTTCCAAACCACCCTGCATCTAGTCCAAAGGGAGGGATGGAGCGTGGGGGGTCGTTAGTGCCACCAGCAGGAAAGGGGCTCCTGGCACATCCTTCTGGTGTGGAAATGAAGGAAGCCCCCCCCCCCCCGCCAGAGTCCCACTTCTGAGACAAGAGCAGTTGCTCCCGGGCTGACCTCAAGAGAGTAGGTTATGACTGGCTTTCATAAATGGAAAAAGGCTCAGGAAGAGTTCTCTACGCTGTCCGCCCATAATGTGGTCAGGTTTTAAGTATTCCTATAAAAAGCCAATTCAATTAAGCCAAACTTACTAAATGCTGACTCTTGCGCCAGGCCCTATGCTGAGCACTCCAGAAAGTAAAAAAAAAAAAAAAAAAAAAATCACTGCAGATGCTGCATCCCCTCGAGGAGCTCACCATTTCATTATCGAGCCAAGGTGTGTTTGCCAGAAAGACTTAGGGAATTGTAAAGAACACACAGGATAGGTTATCTTTAAATTACTTAAGAATTCAGCATAGACGTTCGCAAGGGCAGTTTTTCAAATAAGAGGAGCTCACAATTCACAAGTCACTTAGGGTTTTGTTGTTGTTGCTTACACTTTCAGAAATGAGCACGTCTACACTGCAGATTTCACTTGAAACCAATAAGGAGACCACCCCGGATGTATCTGAGCCAGGAAGTTGGGGGGATCTGCCTTCCCCAGCGAACCTCTTTTGAACATTTGCCCTGGTTTCGCAGTGGCGCAAATATACTTGCTGGTTGGGGGGGAAATAGTTAAATGCTTTCATTGCAAAGGGCTTCTCTGCAGATTTTATGATTAAAGAAAAACTGGAGGGTTACGAGACGCGATAGGGAAAGTATGCCGAAGTGGGTGGTGATGTGGCAAGACAGAGCTCTTGGCAGAGTCAGAGGGACTGATAACCCCGCTGGGGGCTGGGCTGGAAGTCCTGCTGGCATGGCATGGCCTCGCCCGGAGCCCAGGCTGCCTCAGCCCGTCAGCTCTGTGCCCCAGACCCCGGGGCTCTTCTAACCCAGTTCCCTAGCACGGCCCCCGCCATGGTGCCTTCCCTGTGTGTGTGACAGACGTGCAGACCTGGGGGTGGGGTTCATCCGCTCCTCTCCCCAGCGCTTCCTGCTGCCGCCCAAAGACCTTTACAATAGGGCTTCTCTAGCTAGTTGGTGCAGGGGGGATATGTCTGTTGAAACCACAGTTAAGGGAGATGCATCTGCTCCGGCTGGGGGCTCTGCAGTGCAGGGCAGAGGGAGCTACTTTATGCCAAGTTCAGCAGAAGCAGCAGCACACCCCCACCTCACGTACTCTTGGGAAGGCTCAGTGGGAATGGGCACTTAGAGGTGTAGATCCCCTAGATCAACAGAACATCTGGAGTAGTTGGTAAGGACAGAAACCTCACGTGTGCTTCCAAGGCCCCAGGATGCATCTGGCTCCTTGGAGGACTGAGCTTGACTTCCAGGTGGGGGAGGACACCCTGGTACAAGCATGTGGACGTGGACGGTGTGGCCTAAAGCCCTGAGCACCGGTCGTTCCGGTGACAAAACACTGGAGCTATGATTTTGGCCTCTACAGTTCTCCCATCTGCAGAATGGGCCTGGCAGTTTGAGAGATTTATTGAGCACCTACTGTATACCAGACCAGGCTAGCCATTAAAGCTTCGGCCCCAGTGCTGACGTCTGCTCATCTTGTGTTCATGGCGAGAGAAAAATACCATAGCTCATGACTTCATCAGTTTTTCTCCAGAGGGCTCGGTGACCCCAAGGTCAGGGGTCAAGCCAGGAGTCGAGGAGGCAGGTTTAAAGGGATAAGTTCGGTTGAAGTGACAGGTTTGTGGCTCGAGCTTGTCCCTGATGAACCAGGCGGGGCAGAACTGGAATTGCTGATCCCACATCCCATCAGGAAAACGCGACCAGGAGGGTCAAGAGTATCTCTGCTGGTTCTCTCCTGAATGTTACCAAAGCCTCGGGAAATGACAGTGGTGGGTGCGCTGTCAGGGCGAGAGGCAGGGGGACCCGCCCCCACTCACCGTGTCTGTCTTCCCCTCTGTTTGCAGTGGACCACGGCGTGTTTGAGAACTTGAACGCGGCCCACGCTCCGAAGCTGCAGCCCAGCTGCTCCTTCCCCCACTTGTCCAGGCTGGTGGCCCCCAGCTCTGCCGCCCCGGGGCCGGTGGAGCCCGGCGGGCCGGGACTCTGGGTGGGCAGCAGTCAGCACCTCAAGAACCTGGGCAGAGCCGTGGGGGCCAAAGTCAACGACTTCCTGCGGAGGAAAGAGCCCTCGAGCCTGGACGGTGCGGGCGCCATGGAGATCAACAGGACCGCGGGGGCCCGGCTGGCCGGCGGAGTTGCTGGCGAGGAGGAGAGGTGAGTGTGGGGGGGCGGGCCCGCCGAGCTCCGGGATGAACCCGGGATGAACCCAGAGAGCAGCCCTGAGCCGGGGACGTGAGCTCCTCCTGCAGAGAACAGGGCTGGGCCGTGTCCTTGGTTGCTGGCTGTCACCCGGTCACCACGACCGAGGTTTACTGGGTGCCTGTCCGGTGTCTGCAAACGCTGGGCCACACGCCCCCCTTCCCCCCCCCCCCCCCCCCAGCCCTTGCAGCGGCCCTGAGGTGGATCAGGTGGTTCCTGTCTTGCACAGAACCAAGTTCAGAGGGGTAAGGTGAGGAGCTTCGGGTTACGAAGTTAGGAGTGGGTGGAGCTGGAGTCGAGCCCCAGCATCGCCCAAAGCTCCCTGGGTGGATTCTAATACGCAGCCTCACCTTCGAGCCACTGCCCGGCTCGTGGTAGTGGAGGAACGTGGGCGCCCGTGGGACCCAACAGGGGCAGGGGAGGGAGAAGCCCGCTGGGGCCACCAGGTCCCTTCCAGGCCTTGTTTTCACCACCCGCTGTGCTCCTCAGCTGGCACAGTCCCCCATAGCTCACCAGTGGTCCCAGCGGCGACAGCAGCCCCGCCGGGGGGGTGGTGCAGGGCAAAAGCCGGCGGTGCTCCAGCTTCCACAGCCCACACAGCACACGGAGGATGAGGCCCAAGCAGGAAAGCGCTTGCTGGGTGGGGGAGCTAGAGAAGCAAGGATCAGGGCTCTGGGTCTCGCCATCCTTAGAGCACACGTGCCTGTTGTCATCAACCCCACAGGTCAGCCCCGCAAGAAGCATTCCCTCGACTGGACCCCCCGCCCCCCATCACCAGGAAGCGAACGCCTCGGGCCCTGAAGACCACACAGGACATGCTGATTTCGTCACAGCCCGTCCTAAGCAGCCTGGAGTATGGGACCGAGCTGTCTCCTGGGCAGCCCCAGGACACCCTTTCCCCTGCCCAGCCGGAGGCCCCTGTGGAAATGGCAGATAGGGGCGAGGCTCTGCCCAATGGAGAAGTTTCCCCTTCCGTGCCTGACCTGATTCACCAGGACAGCCAGGACGAGCCCAAGCTGAAGATGACTGAGTGCCGAAGGGCCTCCTCCCCTGGCCTCCTTGAGAGGAACGGCCTCAGACTCAGCCCCATCCACCTGGCCGAGCCACTGGAGGCCAGCAGCCCCCCTCCTCGGGCACGGACCTCCAGCCTTGACAATGAGGGCCGGCACCCAGACCTGCTCTCCTTTGAGTAGGGCCTCTTCTCCCTGCCAAGCACCCCCCTTCCCCTCGGCCATCTCCTTCCCTCGTACCCCTTGCCCCCCAGCTCTGTGTGCCCTTTGCCCCCTTGTGCAGAGATCAGCGGAGAGCCAGTCCCCCCGTGTGGGCTGTGCAGGGCCAAGAGTCCCTCAGTCGTCCTCGTTAAAGGCCCGTGTTCCGTAAGCTCCTCTGGGTGCCGGCCGCAGCCCTGGGATGTTGGAGCCCCTCTACTCCCAAGCTGCCCTGACTTCCCACTGGACCCCAGGGCCACCAGCCTGGGATGAAGGCTCCTGCCGGCCTCCCACACGCTGTCTGTGCCCCCGCCCCTCTCCCTCCCTGCCCTGGTTCGTTTCTCCTGCCTCGGGGGCGGGGGGGGGGATCTAGCTGGTGGGGAATGATGGGTTTGGCAGATGATGGGCTCAGACCTGGAACGCTGCATACCCTGAGTGCCGCCCAGCCACTGTTCTCCCAGTCCCAAGACCTCTGCCCTCTGGGTGTGGGCCAGAGGGGACACCAGGCCTAAGACCTGGAGGCAGCCTGGTCGCCGGGGGCTCTCGGGGTGTTTCCTGTCTGGCCAGTTGGGGAACGCACCAAGCCCCCCGGGACAGGGCACAGAGCCAGCCACTGAGGAGGCACTGGGGGAAAGGGGTACGACCCGCCACGTGTGGGCTTCCTGCGCAGAAGGGGAGGCCGGGCCACCCCTGCTGTGTGAAGACCGGGCTGCGCAGGCCCCAGCAGAAGCAGCACAGCAGATCACCATCTCGCTTGGGGACAGGGCCCATGACTTGGTGTCTAGGCAGCTGACCTTGAGAACCTGGAGCCGAAGTCGTGGAGAAGACAGGCTGAGGACAGAGCAGCCACCGTGGGGCGGGGGGGGGGGGGGGGGGGGGGGGGGGGGGG
>NW_027397116.1:779326-813504 GCF_003265705.2 Callorhinus ursinus
ATTTATTTATTAGAGAAAGAGAGGGGGGGGGAGGGGGGGTGGGGGGGGGGGGGCGGCGGCGGGCAGAGCAGCTTTTCAGGGACCAGCCCAGGGCCTGAAATGAGGCAGATGTAGGGTCTGGGTGTGGTAAGTGCCAGGGCCGGGGTGACGGACGTGAGACGGCGATGTGGGAGGAGCCGTGGCGCAAACTACCTCTCACCAGGCAGAAGGGGCTTTGCTCTTGTGCCGGAATGGCCTGTGTCTCCCACGAGGGGCCTCTGCCCTGCCTTCCCCCTGCCTGGATGCTGCACGGTCCTCTCTGCGTCCCGGCCTTCGGGATCCATGTCGGGGGACCGACTCAGTGCATCCAACCCCAACTGGTTCCGACCCTCCTGGGTTAACGCACTTTTATGTTCCTCTCTCCCACCAGGGCTCCTGTCATGCTGTCTTCCTGTGGCCAGGAGACCCTGTCAGGGGGCGATCCCAACCCTGGGGGCCTTTGCAGCAAGAAGAGAACCTCCCTTTTGTTGAACAGGGTGGCCGGCTCCCCGGGAGAAGGCTGGCGTGGCATATCCAGCTGTGGCAGGCCGGTGGGCAGTCTTCCTCCTGGGACTCCTGCGGCCACCCCTTTTCTGTCCATTCAGCTCCCCGTGCCCCCCAATACTGCTCACTTCCCACTTCACACCGTCACCCAGTTACTGCTCCCCCCCCCAACCTCTGCCGCATGAAACATCCAAGCAAACTCCTCTGGACCCAGAGCCTGATGGGGGGTAGGCTCGCCAGGGTGCCAGCTGCCCTTCCTGCATTCTTGCTTCTGCAGCCTTCCCGCCCCGTCTCGCGCCCCATCTCCCATTGCTCCGGAAGGCCAGGCTGCACCACGTGCTCCCTGCAAAGCCTCGGCTCCCTTCCCCGAGGGGCTGCGCAGGCCGGGCACCCTGCTGGCCGGGGTGCAGTGAGCAGCGCAGCTACTGACGGTCTAGATCCTGCTGCCTTCCTCCAAGGACATCACGGCGATATGATCTCTGACCCCGAGACTCAGAAGTTTTCGGGACTAGCATTTGGAAGACTGTGAGTTCTCCCAGAACAGCTTGGAGTTCTGCACCCAACACAGCGCTGGGGATGGGGGCAGAGAACCTAAAGATGGGTGCTGGGAGCTTCCACGCCAGAAGCTCGGTTCGCCTCTCTGGCGGGAAACTTAGCAGAGCCTTGGCGCCCTGGGGCTCCTGCCTCAGAGATCAGGGTAGCCCCGGCCAGGTGACGTGGTGGCTGGTCGTGCGGAGAGCTGGCAGGCCTGGGGTTAGGCTGAAGCACACTGCTCTCCATGCCATACCCAGCCGCTGCTGAGATCCTGGCCCTCAGACTCAGGGTTAGCCCAGGGATCCCAGGTCGTCCCAGGACCATCGCCAGGATGACGCTGGAGTTCGTCAGACCAGTGTCTGATGCTGAACAAGGGCCCGTGTGGGACCCTGCTCCAATCTTTGGCCTCTCTATGATCTCCACCCCAGCCGTCATCCTCCCTCGGCTGGGGGGATGCTGCCACCTGGGGGAGAGGGGCTCGAGCCTGAAGTCTCGTCCTGGATGCAGCAGATACTGCCTGGTGCTAGGGGCTGAGTGCTGCCCCCAGGCGGCAGCGATGGCCACTTCTAGTCCCGCTGAGGGCCTGGGCTCTGCCCGCCTTCCTGTGTCTGTCTCAACAGCCTGACCGCCCTGTGATCACAGCCTGGCAGCCACTGCCGCCCCCCCCCAACACCTCATAGTCCAGCTTCTCTAGGAGCTTGGCCCTTGGGTGGCCTTGTCGACACAAGGGCAGGATCATGAGGAGCAAAGGACCCAATTTCTGGGTCTGCATAAGGAAGTTGGGGGCACAGAGTCTCTTCCCTCCCTGTTAGCCCACAACCCTACTGTATCCCTCTAGTCAGCACGTAGCCTTCCCCTGATAAATCACAGGTGAGCTTCCAGAACCTGGCAAGAGGGTGGCGCATTCCCCTGCACAGAGCATAACTTACCTGTGTGATGTACGTGGACAGTATGAAGACAAACATGCTTATGGTCCATCAGCTTTGAAAGAACAAAGAGTTTGGTCCCAGTCTGGGAGAGGAAGATGACAGATCTATTCTGAGTATGAGTATTTTCTAGAGATTTTATATTTATATTTTTAGTAGTGTTCTGGTAAAAGGAAACTGCAGAATAAAACGATCTGGTTTGGTTTTGCCGGTTTGGTTTTGGTTTCTCCAGACTGGTGGGAAGTGGTCGATTTTCTTGAGGCTGGCTTGTTGGGTGGAGAGCATTGGCATTTTGGGTTAGGAGCCTGGACTGGCGAGACAGAGGTCGAAACCCGAGGCAGGTGGGCACTGCCTGCTGACCCCCCACCTGAGGCCCTTGGGGGAAGTGATCTCAGGTTGTCCCCCTAACTAGCTGGCCGCTAAGGGTCCCTCTTCCAACCTGAGTGTCATGGGGCTGTTTCAGGGGCGACATGACGGACGCAGGTAAGCCCCTCCTCCTCAGGAGGACATGCAAGCGGACCCCCGGATTGGCCTCTAGACGGTGACTTACCCTGGGGTGCAGCCCTCTTCCACCGAGGGGACGGGGCTGTGCTTGTGTGCACAGACCTTCTTCAGAGGGACTGGAGCTGCTGACAGAGGTCCTTCCCCGCCCTGGGGCAACTCGAGGCTCGGTGCTCGCTTATTGGGATACTGTGGCTTGGAGCAGTGCGGCCGGAAGCCTTGCTGGCCCCAGGCCGGTGTTGGACCCAGAGACCCAGAGGACACACACAGCTGAGAATCGGCCAGGCGTCTAACCACCTGAAAAGGGAGGAAGTGGAGAATCGGGCGGTGGCGGGTGGTGCAGAAAAAGAGGTCGTCGTTATGTTCACAGAAGCCATACACATTTTTAAAGGGGGAAGGATGGGGCCTTTCTGTCCAGCTCTCTGTCCTTTGCTGCTGGGGTGGGGGTGGATTCTACAGTTCAGCACGCGGGGTCCCAGGCTGCACATCCGAAATGCCTCGGGCAGGAGGCCCCAGCCTTTTCCACATCGAACTCCACTCTCAGTTTCTCAGAGGAAGTGCAAGAAGACAATGGTGCCTGAAGGTCACCGACTTGCTCCGCAGTGGGGCACAGCACATTGTTCTGGAAAGGCAGGAGAAATGCAGACACCAATCCAACACATTCCATGGATGGGGGGAAAGCATTGAAATTACTTACAATAGCAACCTTTTCTTTAAGTCTAAGCTCCGGCGACTATTCTTCAGGTAACTTTTCCCATTGGTTGGCTCCTGGATGGGCTTCTGCCGGCATTCAGGTGTGAAATGTGCCTTTCACATGCCTTTCTTTTCCACTGTGATGCAAAGTAGTGATTTGGGGCAAAGATCAAATATGGAAAATTGCAGCATAAAAATATTTTTTTTGAGGAAACTCATAAGTGTAAAAACGGATGTGCATATGTCACTCTTAATGCGGTGCTCTACGTCTAGAAAGCAAGGTACAAAGATGCATTTACTCAGACGACGAATCCGAGCCCCTCCAGGAGCCAAGTGCGCAGTGGTAACCTGGTGGGAAAGGGCTACCCGGTTCTCTCCCCATGTCAGCAAGGGGTGAGGACACCGCGGAGCCCCCGCGGTCCTGTGACAAACAGGCTATGTTAGCAGGATATCAAAATATAGCAGAAGCGCCAAAGGGGGTGTGATGAATTTCAACTGGTTGTGTTTTCCCTCAGAGCTTAATCTTACAGTAACTGCAGAAGAAAAGCAACAAAGCAGAGGTCATCAAGAAAGCCACTTCATTCCTGAACTCTGTGCATGGGCTGGCGGGAACCCCAGTTAGTATTCAGAATTACTGGAATCTGCTAATCCAGGAGGGCACCTCAGACGCTGCTCCAAACTCCGAGAATGCCTTTCAGGTTCAATTTGCTCTCGGGCTTTGGAATTCCCTTCAGGTCAGTGAATCCTGGGAGTGTTCTAGAATGCTCTGTGCTTTGACTCCGTGTCCTGTCCACCCCCATCTCTACCACCAGCTTTGCAGTCCAGCTGGCAGCCGCGGATGACTCGGCAATGGTTTATCTTTGAGATGGGGGCCCTCAGGGTCCCTTGGGCTTCACTCGGCAAGCAGCCTGTGGGGTGCCCCGTGCGGAGCTCCCGCCATGCTCCCCTGGAAGCAGGAACAAGTAATTAAGTCTGCACAAAGAAATTCAGCCCCGGTAGATGACTCCCTGCCTCCCCCCCGGACAGTGTCCTGCATGCAGATGGCATCTGGTGTCTTTGATCTCTCCCACGGAGCTGCCCTCGGGAAAGTTTCATTTAGGTTGTTCAGGGGAAGCATCTTAGAGCGCTTTGCCCCTCCAGTGTGTCCCCCTCCCACTGCCCTTCACACGGGGACACGCCGCCGTGAGAGCCCAGAGCCCCCAGCACCGACTAATGAGAAAATGCCTCCGCGCTGGGTATCTAGGGCTCGTCTCTCCGCAGACACAAATCCTCTTTGTGTCCAGCTTATCTCCAGCTGCTGCCACGATAAATAGTCCAACTCGAGGGAGCCCGGGCTAGCCCTATCCCACGGAACGAATCCCTTGGTCATTGCCCACACAGCCAGGGGAGCAAGCTTGAGGGAATGTTGAAAGACCACCTCGGGCGCACCGGGCTGCTTTCCCTCTCGTGGGAGGTGCCTGAGGGATGTGCCCGTTGCAAGACTAGGAAACAGGGCCAGCATTTTCTCCTTGGAAATGGCCAGAGAGGGGAAGGAAAAAAAAAAAAAGCAACCCCCCCAGCCCCCCAACAAACTGCAACTGATTTTGTTTTGTTTTTACTATTTAAACAGCCATTTTCAGGGCCATTTGCTACCTTCTGCCTTAAAGCACCGTCCATGTTTCCCGCCTTAGCTTTTCTGGGTTCCTGTGTGTTCGCTAACTCCTGTCGGTCTGGTGGTTAAGCTCAGAGGAGTGTTTGGCTCCCTTCGAGGGCTACCTCACAGCCACTTGTAAGATGTTCCCCGTGGTTACGTGGGTCCAGGCCACCAGGAGGCCTGTAGAGGAGTAGCCTGGCATTCTGAGGTGGAGGGAAGTGAGCCCCATGGGCGCTGTGACAGGCTCGCAGCTCCAGCCTGAGCCCCCTCTGCATCCTGAGCCCTGGGGGACAGACCCAGCTGCTGGAGAGGAGAGCTCGGAGCCCGTCTGGATTACCCATCTTTGTACTACCTTCCCGGCCTTCTCCAGGTGTCTGCTAAATTCTGTTTCTATCCACCGTCCTTGCTCAATTTGAGTCCTGAGTCCTCTCTGCCAAGAACTGTCAGTCTTTGCGGCAGACCTGGAGAATTTTCGTTAGACCGGGCCAAGGGAGGACATTTTCGAGGAGCTGGGTCTTCCGGACAGCGGGTGGAGGCCGTCTGGGAAGTGTAATAAAGCTGAAGGATGCGGTGGGGTCGGCGGCCCCACCCTTGCCTCGCCCCAAGACCTTGCTCATCACCCAGCAGAGATGTGGGTGGTATGCTGTGAGGAGCAGCCCCCCCAGCCCACCTCTCCAGCTTCCTCTCCTACTACCACCTCTGTGCCTCAGGACCCCAGCCCCCGACATGCTCAGAATTGCTTCTGTGACTTTGTTCAAGGCCGTCCATCTGCCTCGTCCCTCTCTGCCCACCTTTCTCTCTCCTCTGACTTGGCCTGGCTCTCTTAATGAATCCTCCACATTTTAGCTCAGGCATCCCTTCCTCCAGGAGTCCTTCCCAGATGCCACCCTCGGCCGTGCGGTCTTCCTCCTGGCACTTGTCGCATGATGTGGGAAGCAGCTGCCTCCTGGTCTGTCCCCCAGACCCCCGAGCCCAAGTTCGAGGGCTGTGCCCTGTTCATCTCTAAGGCCTCAGCCAGCAGCACCGGGCCTGGCACATCTCAGGAGCTCAGTAAAGATGTGCTGTGAACTGAAGTCAAGGAACTTATTTATTTTGGGAGACTTTATAAATATGTCCCATACACAGAATCAGGTGCTAAATGGTGTGGAACAGACTAGACAGGGCTTTCACTGAGGTCTGGCGCAGACCAGCCCCTTCCTCGGGGCCTCTGTCCTCACGTAGTCTCTGCACCTGATCACGGACTTCAGACGATTGAGGGAGGTCACTGCAGAGTGGAAAGTGATTAATGGGCCAGTGTGTAGGTCATTTATCTCCAGCCGGAGCCTCCATTAATTCAGTTCCCTGGACGGGTGCCACCTCGCCCCGGAGCCATCAGAAGCTGGCACTCATGTCCAGCCTCTTGTAGGAAGGGTCACACTTGAGCACCAGGCACCTGCCCACCTCCAGGTGCTGCTTCTCCAGCGCTGCCTGCCGATGCTTAACATTCGCACTCTACCACTTTGGGCTTTGCTATTAATTGGTGCTTTATTATTATTTTTAAAGATTTTATTTATTTATTAGTACAAGCAGGGGGAGCGGCAGAGGGAGAGGGAGAAGCAGGCTTCCCGCCGAGCAGGGAGCCCGATGCGGGGCTCGATCCCAGGGCCCTGGGATCATGACCTGAGCCGAAGGCACCTGCTTAACCGTTGACTGAGCCACCCAGGCGCCCAGTTGGTGCTTCATTATTACAATACTAAAGCTCCTATGTATTGCAGGAATTTGCGCTAATCAATTAGCATTCATTATCTCATTTGTTTTTCTCAATAAGCCTGTAAAGGAAGTCTTGTGGAGCCCATTTTTCAGATACAGTCTTCTTACTGAGTTCCAAGAGATTCGCACGCATGATCTCATTAATCCTCACATCGCGTGACATAGTTATTTCAGCCCCATTTTATAGATGGGTACAGTGAGGTTGAGGCAGTGACAAAGCAGAGCCTGGGTCTTAAAGACACATAAAGGGCAGGGCAGGACCTGGAGGCCTGGGTCTCCGGACCTGAGGAGCAGGTGTTTTCTCTCCACGTGACTCTTCTCTGTTTCCATCACACCAGCCTGATAAAAATCCTCAGGAAATGGTCATTGGACCTTCTCCAGGGGTGAAGGCAATTTCATTAAACACTGAAGGTTCGTGCAGGATAGGAATTGAGAGACCCATTCACCGAACCCCCTCGTTTTACGGAAGAGCAAAGAGCAAAGACTGCATTTTTTCCAAGTTCTCCTGTGCCCGCAGGGTCTCTGACTCCCCACAATACCCTAGGCGGTGAGAACTATCACCCCGTTTTCCAGGGGAGGCAGACCAGGGGCTAAGCGAGTTTCAGCAACTTACCCAAAGTCACTCTACCAGTAAGGGGCAGAGCTGACACTAGGGCCCCTTGAAAACTTTCGTGCACAAGGGTTTGGGGTAGAGATCTGCTCTCGGATTTGCAAGAATTTCAGCCCTAAGCAGGAATGGCTGTCCAACTTCAACTCCACTTCTAATTGCAAACCGGGGGTGGGGGGAGGGGAGACTGGCCTACACACGAATCCTGTTACCGACACTGGAGATTAAACAAATGAGAGGTATTATTCCGAGGAATGGTTCAGGTGTTAATAGCTACGAGGGTTCCTCACCATGCTTGCTTTTTTGTTTTTTTAACTCTCTCTCTCTCTCTCTCTCTCACACACACACAATTTATTTTCTTGGTTTTTGTCTGACCTCTTGTGGCTTACTTTAGGTATTGCAGTTTCTGGTAATTAATTTTTGCAAAAGGCCCCTTTGTCGTGTTTCTAAGATCATTTCCTAAGATCAACAAATAGTTTGTCGGGGGAGAAAGAAAAGAGATGACCCTTCCTAACTAAGAATTTCAGTAGGAGACAGAAAACAGAGGGGGAGAATATCTTTGGAGAAAAAAATGGAAATTTCCAGAAGTCCAGAAAGGTTAAAACTTAAAGAGAAAATGGCATATAACCTTTAAAATGGGATAGAGAAGGAAAAACTCACACTCAGACACATTACCGTGAAATTTAAGACCATAAAGACAGACCATCTTTAAAGTTCCCAGAAGGAAAAAAAATGAAGTTCCCAGAAGGGGCGCCTGGCTGCCTCAATAGGTGGAGTGCATGACTCGATCTCAGGGCTTGTGAGTTTGAGCCCCATATTGGGTGTGGAGATTACTGAAAAATAAAATGCTTTAAAAAAAAGATCTTATTTATTCGAGAGAGAGCGAGAGAGAACCTAAGCAGGGGGAAGGGGAGGGGCAGAGGGAGAAGCAGACTCCTTGCAGTCCCCTGAAAAATAAAATGTTAATAATAAAATTTTCAGGAAAAAAAAATCAGCTAATAAAGAGAATCAGATTGACATGAGACATCTCAGTAAAAATACCAGATTCAAAATAATAATGGCTTAAGATTTTTGTATTGTAGAAGGTATATGAGTAGATAATAATTCAAATTTTAGATAACATCAGAAAGCAAGGGGGGCGGTGCGCCTGGGTGGCTCATTTAGGTTAAGTGTCTGCCTTTGGTTCAGGTCATGATCCCAGGGTCCTGGGATCGAGCACCGCGTTGGGCTCCCTGTTCAGCGGGGAGTCTGCTTCTCCCTCTGCCCCTCCCCCTGCTCGTGTTCTCGCTCTCTCACTCTAATAAATAAATAAAATCGTTAAGAAAAAAAAGAAAGCAAGGTGGGATTGATGATGGTAACAGTATGCTTAATAACAATTGATATATTTTAAATATTGTAGAGAAAAACAAAAATACAGGTCTTAGTAAGGTGTGGGTGACCACCAAAAATGTCTTTTATAAAAAAAAAAATAGAGCCTTCAAATTAGCATAGGTGAACTTGATCTATTCGCTGGAAAGCAGAAAAAGGGGGGGAGGGAAGGAGACAAAATGTATGGTAAATGGAAAGACTGGAGTTAAGATTTTTATCTTAGCTCGTGCTACTGTAACAAAACACCATGGATCAGGTGGCTTAAACAACAAACATTTTATGAGACTTTATTTCTCACGGCTCCAGAGCATGGGAAGTCCAAGATCAGGTGCCAGCAGGTTGGGTGTCTGGTGAGGGCCACGTCCGGCGTCCAGTGGCGCAAACAGCCGCCTTCCTACTGTGCCCGCCCAAAGGCTTTCTTGGTGCTTACAGGTGGAGAGAGCCCTCTCTTAAGGGTCTTAATCGCATCATGAGAGCACCACCCTCATGGCTTTTCTGTAAACCTAATTACTTCCCGGAGGCCCCACCTCTAAACACCATTGCATTGGGTGGGGGTCAGAGCTTCAACATACGGTGGGGGGTGAGGGACACAAACATTCAGCTCATAACAACGGCGGACATAAATTCCAAAAGAACAAATTATAATACATGTAAACGTATTGAACTCACCAAACAGAAGGCGAGAATCTTAACTTAGATCCAACAATATTTTGTCTACGGAAGACAGGGTTAACACAAAAGATATGAGATAACTTGAAAACAAAGGGATGGGAAATTACATACTAGGAAAGTATGAATGAAAAGAAAGCCAGGATAGCAATTTAACTATGAAGAAAAATATAATTAAAGGCAAAAAAGAAAGAGAAGCATTTCATATAAAAGAAATAGATTAAGATGATTATAATTATAAAAAGATAAACACCTAAAAGTATAACATTAAAATCATTAAAACAGGGATGACAGAATGATAGGGGCAAATCTGTACACAAACTATTGTAATTAGAAAGCGAAACTCTATTATATATTGAGTTAAAATGAGAGACTTTTTCTGTTTGATAGGTCAAATAGGTGAAAAATCTATAAAAATATTTGTTTTGCATGAGTTGTAATCTTAAATACATGGGGTGGGTCTTGAGAATGAACTTTAAAATGAATAGAACAATTCTCAAATGAAATATTCACAGAGTGTCCACCAAGGAAGCCTCAGAAGTTAAGTCAAACCACGTTATCTAACTATAACGCTCTACAGTTTGAATCGACATAAAAATAAAAGCTGAAATATATGTTTAAAAACAAATATGAACTACTGAATTGTTCTTGGATTGAAGAGGACATTTTTATACAAATTAAAAATACTTAGACCTGAACAGCAATAAAAATTTGCGGGATACCATTAAAATAGTACCATGAGCTAAAGTCATGGCTTTTATATATGTATACTTATTAGGAAATGTGAAAATCAGCCAGATAAACTCAAAAAAAAAAAAAAACAAGTATAAAAAATCACTGAAATCAAGCATAGCGATCTAAAAACAAGATTAACAAAACTAAAAGCTGGCTCTGACAGGACTAGTAAGATAGATAAAATTGATTTAAAAAAAGGAAGGCAGAAGAGTGAAGAAGGAGGTATGACTACAGTCACAACAGATTTTTAAAAATAATATTATGAACTATATGTCAATAACTGCAAAAGTTTATATAAAATTGATAAATTCCTGGGAGAACAAAGAATGTCAACACTGGCAAAAATAATTGAGTAAACCACTAAGCATTGAAGATACTTAAATAGTAATGAAAGATTCCCTCCCCTCTTCACCAGAGCTTCAAACTCACTTTTGTATAAGAGTACTAATAAATTTTCAAGCATCAGCTCATCCTTACCTCACAGAGTTGTAGCAGAAAAGAGAAAAAGGAAAGCCTGCTTCATTTACTTCATATGATTAGTATACCCATGATTCAGTAAATTACAGTTCTGTTTGGCTTATGAGTTTTAACGCAAAAGTCTTAAATGAAGTGTTAACTTACTAAATCCATCAGTTTATTGAAAATAATACAGCATGATCAAGTGAAGCAATGGAAGGGTGGTATAATATCAGCAATTTTATTAATCTAATTCACCTCTATAATGGAATGAAGATAAAAGGAATGTGACTATTTCAGTAGATGCAGAAACAAACCACTTAATAAATTTCAAGGCATTTTAAGTTTCCATTTAAGTTTATTTACGTAATCTCTACACCCAATGTGGGGCTCAAACTCATGGCCCCAGGATCATGAGTCACAGGCTGTTCTGACTGAGCCAGCCAGGTGTCCCAAAACATTTCTGATAAAAACTTAAATAGCTGGGGCACCTGGGTGGCTCAGTCGTTAAGCGTCTGCCTTCAGCTCAGGTCATGATCCCAGGGTCCTGGGATGGAGCCCTACATTGGGCTCCCTGCTCCGCGGGAAGCCTCTTTCTCCCTCGCCCTCTCCCCCTGCTTATGATCCTGCTCTCACTGTGTCTCTCTCTGTCAAATAAATAGGTAAAATCTTAAAAAAAAAACAAACAACTAAAATAGTTATCTTAAAGGCTACGACAAACATGGTGCTGCAGTGGAGAAGGTTTCTATACATTCCATGCAATACTGGGACCCATACAAGAATGCTCACTTCTATCACTACTGTTTAATGTATACTAGAGGTCCTAGCAATCAAGTAAACATGGTAAATAGATGCATAAGTGTTGAAAAAGAACAAAGTGGTATTATTTACAGCTGACAAATCATTTACATAGAATTTACAGTTCCATTTACAATAGGATCAATAGGTAAACCAGTAGATCTAATGAGAAAGGAAGAATTTTGCCACTGCCAGAGAATGCTAGAAATGTAATAAAATATAAAACAGAATTTATAACAACTAAAAATAGGAATTAATCTAAGAGAATATACCAGACTTCCATGGTAAAAATTTGTGACTCCATTAAAGAACAAAAAAGATGACCTGAATAAACTGATGTAGCATTTTTTTTAAGATTTTATTTAATTTATTTGACAGAGGAAGAGGCAGAGAGAGAGAGGGAACACAAGCAGGAGGAGTGGGAGAGGGAGAAGCAGGCCTCCCGCGGAGCAGGGAGCCTGATGCGATGCGGGGCTCCATCCCAGGACCCTGGGATCATGACCTGAGCCGAAGGCAGATGCTTAATGACTGAGCCACCCAGGTGCCCCCTGATGTAGCATTTTTATGCACGGGAGAACATCACAAGAATGTCTGTTTTCCCTAATTGCAAATTCACTCAAAATCCCATCAAAATGTTTGGAGCAACGTAATGTATTTATACTAAAATGTATATGGAGGAACCAATGTCCACAAATAACTCAGTTGGTTTGAAAAATAATAGAGGTTACCTGTCCTCCAAGACAGTAAGATGCTGCAAAGCCAGAGGATTAGAACTGTTGTGATATAAAGGAGGAACCGTAAACCAGAGGGGGAGATGATTTATGAAGCAGGGTGAAGTGGGAAAGCAGGGATTTTAATATATATGGAGAAATACAAAGTTGGAAATACCTCTTATCATATACGAAGGTTAACCCTGGATTCATCCTTCATTCAAGAAATATTTATTGAACAGCAACTATATGTGAAGGGCTTTTCCAGATACTGGGAATGTGTCCGTGAAAAATGCAAAAATCCTTGCCGTCACTGGAACCTTAACTGCAGGGAGTAAATGTACAAAAACCAGGCAGAGAAAATGTAGGAGACTTTTTCATGATCTTGGAGTGGGGAAGGGCTTATTAAACAAGAGTCAAAAAGCACTTGATGGGTTTGACTGTCATCATTAAACATGAACATACTTTATGACCCTATGGCTCAGAGAAATTCTCTTACATTTCCATAGGGAGATTCATTCAAATTTGCTCTTCGTAGTGTTGTTTCTGGAACCAACCTAGATGTCTATCTCTTTAGGAAAGGATAAGCAAACTGTGGTGGAAGGACACTACGGAATACTGTGCATCATTAAGATACTGAATTACATTCAACAATATAGATTAGAACCAAACTGGGTATTGAGCGAAAAAAGTAATAACATAATTGGAAGAATAGAATATTGTGTACGTAAATATAAAAGATAATATATTCACAACCAATGCTGTACATTCTACAAGGGTGCATACATGTCAAGGGCATATACCAAATACTAGTGAGCTGCTTCCTATGGGGGACGATATGAACATTGGAATGAGAATTAGGGACAAGGGGAATAAAGATGAAATAAAACCGAAGAAAGGTCTTGTATGGATTAATGGTGATAATGAGTTAAGAACTAAGGAATAATCTCAACTCTCCATACTTAAGTCCAAAAGAAAGAGAGTGGGAGAGATTCCCACTGGAATTGTGAAAAGATGGCGGTAGGATCCAATGGTCCCTAAATTGGAAGGTACCTTAGCAGGCAGGCAGTCTAATTTCTGCATCTCTCCCATATCACCCTCCACTTAAACTACAACACAGGGCAAGCTGTTCGTGTAAAGATCGCTCTCGTGGGTTCAGAGTTCTTCCTGATGTATGGCTAAAACTTCCTATAAACACCCAGCCACTGGTGTGAGTTCTGCGGTCTGGCATTGTACCCTCCATCACAGAAGAGCACCCCAGATACTTGATACACCTGCTGTTGTAGTTTGTTACATCTTCCCTCTTCCAGTCCCACATGCCCAGATCTTTTAGCTGTTCTTCCCATGACCTGTTCAGAGTCTTCTAAAAAACTTCAGTGATTCATAGCATGACATCAACATCAGCTATTAAATGTGGCTTGCTCGTTTTGAGAAGTGTGCTGAAATCCCACTGGGGACCAAGCATCGTGTAAGGGGCTATGCATGGGTGCTCAGAAAAAGGAAGTCACTTTTATCAGAGTTACGATTGAAAGGTCTTGAACTCATAGTCTTGTTCTACTGGATTTTGAAATGTCTAAAGCTCAAATAAATCTCTGCTATCTGGAATGAGAGACTACATTTTATATATTGATTTATCCAGTCATCTGTCCAAGAAATAAATATATTTTCACTGGCACTGAATATATTTCCTGTACCAAAGGTTGCTGTGGACTCTGGAAACTGGACCATGCTTCTTTGTACCATGGGTATAGAAGCAAAGACCAGGGACCCAACCCCAGGGAGCAGGCTTGCTTCCGGTCTCCCTTACTGAACCAACCAGAAGGCTTTAGCTCCCTCAGCTCTCTGAATCTGGTGGCTGCATTTCACTTCTTACCGACTTGGTAGTAGTGACCCAAGAACTCAAAATGGCTCACACTTTGGGACTCCAACCACAACGTCTGTTCATGTTGTCTGGAAATCTAGAGTTCCTCTCTTTAATAACTTTGGAAGATAAGTCCAGGAGGGTAAAATGAATCACTATGGTTTGAAGATAGGTAAAAGAATGGGCATAGAATTTGGAACATTCCACACTAATCAGGTCTTAATTAAAATGTTTAACTAGCAGAAAAATGCAAAGGACTTAGAACAAATTCAACAAATCCTTCGGGAATGTGTTTCCAGTCAAAATCCTGTGAATGGGCACAGCTCTATGCAGCACACGTTTCCACACCGGGGGATATGAGGGAACCCAACCATGCTTCGGTGGCACTTAATATCTAGATGGGAAAAGGAACCACACAAAGGAGAATATCTTTAAGATGCCCACAGATATCACTGCGGTACAGAACTATATCCATGCTGCTGAAGTGGTTGGTGCATATATGAAATTGGGCAAAACCACTGAGTAAGTGTCTCCGTGGATGTGTCTGGCAGGAAAATCAAGATCAGTAAGAAGGAGAAGAGCTAGAATGCTGGGGCGAAGGACAGGTGGGAGGTCAGGGCCCTGCCATGACCAACACCAGGACAGGCAGGTGCAGAGACCATGTTGGCTGTTTGGGAGGCTAGGACTCAGACCTCTTGCCACTCCCATGTACAGCCCCATGACCCCAGGACTCCTCCACTCCACCCGACACATCCCGGCTCAGCAGAGAGGCAGGAACATGTGTTTGTTTTCCAGATGAAGAAGTGGAGACCCCAGACAGGGCAAGAGGTTTCTCCAAAGTCACATAGCCACAGGACGGGAACTCGGGCTCCTAACTCATGGCCAAGTGTGCTCTCTTCTGTATGAAGCTGTGCCTCCGATCGCTGGTCTGCAGGAGGGCGTCAACCATGGAGAATAGGCTCAGGCTGTCCTATTCCAAGCAAGAAGAGTGAGAGGGGGCAAAGGAGTTTCAAAGCTGTTCATGGTGTATGCATGGGAGGCAGGGATTCGGGGAACAATTTCTCTGAGGCTGGTGGACAGAATGTCTTCAGTCACCCAGACCAGGAGAGTCGGAATTGTCCCCTAGAGTTCAGTCTTCCAGAACCACACCTGCAGGAGAAGCAGGGTTGCCAGTGAGAGCTGTCACCCCATCTCTTCTCTAATCGCTTTGTTCAGTCTCCTTGTCTTCAAGGCAAGACCTCCACATAGTCGCTGTTACTGTTCTCTGGGGGGAAAAAAGCAGAAGACTAGCCATGAGGCTCAACATCCGGGAGTCACACGGACCAACCTCACTCAAGGGAAAGAAGACCCCTTCCCCAGGCAAGGAGGACCTCAATGCTACATCATAGTGACATCTTCAGGGGCGGGTGTATCACAGGGAGCTCCCCAGGCAAAATAGGGGGTCTCTTTATAAGTTTAGGCATCCGAGTTTCCCGCTCCAGCAGAAAACCTGTGTCTCCCTCAGAGTGAGAACATCTGAGGCTTATTCTTTTTTTTTTTTAAGATTTTATTTATTTATTTGAGAGAGAGAGAATGAGAGAGAGAGAGAGCACAAGAGGGAAGAGGGTCAGAGGGAGAAGCATACTCCCTGCTGAGCAGGGAGCCCGATGCGGGACTCGATCTTGGGACTCCAGGATCATGACCTGAGCCGAAGGCAGTCGCTTAACCAACTGAGCCACCCAGGCGCCCCATCTGAAGGGGAGGAAGCCAGTGAGCTGAGGAGAAGATGTCTCCCCTTTGGCAGCTGAAGACTTGGGGTTACCTACCAGGGCTAATCAAGCATGGGCAACTGGAGTGGTAAGACTCCCGCCCAGTTCTTGGGAAAGATCTTGAAAGGACCCTCCCCTTGGCATTTGTGATTATTTTATCATTGCTGGACAGATAATGGCCACCGCCCCCACCACCCTTTGCAACTCATCTGGGTTTTCCTAAGGACTGCAGTGCACAATGTTCCTGGGTTTCTAGCTCTGCCCCTTTTTGTGCTTTTGTTCCTGTAAGTTTCTGTGGAATGTGGCCATGGGATTACACCTGTAGCTAAATCTATAGGAAGTGACTTTGTGTGTACATGGGTGCACAGACCTTGGCAGGGGGCAGGGGGCAGGGGGCAGGGGAAGGGTTGTTATTCTCATCATTAAAAACCCATGCTTAGTTTTGCTGGGAGGTGAGAAGCTTGCCCTGGCGGCCCGGAGGGTGACTTAAGTAGACAGTAGAATGTGGGGTGATTGCAGCCTCCCTGAAACTCTGCCCTCTGCCCTCTGCCCTCTGCCCTCTGCCCTTCTCCCTAGCTAGCGTGTCTCCCCTCAGTGCCCTCCACCCGGCCACTGATAACTGAAATCCCTCTGCTTGGGAATGTGGCCCTACGTGCCACCATGGGAAAACAGGAGTAAACCATAAATGTCTCAGGAAATCCGTGTTCAATTCAAACCATGTTGTAACTGACAAATACTAGAGGGATGATTTTCTGAGGGCAGATTTCAAGGGGAGTGGGTAAGCAATTGTGGCTGCTAGTGATATGATTTGAGAAGGCGTCGGCGTGGATTCTCTGCACTCAAATTTGGCACTGGCCATCTCTCATTTTCCACCATGGCTTAATTCTGTTCAGGATATATCTGGAATAATTTGTCCCCTAACACTAAATAAATGAATGTTCAGCAAATATTGAGCAAAATGTACCAGTATGGGCCTTGGGGAAGGCATCGAAGCAATTTTCTCATTTGAAAATTTTGCCTGCTTGTCCATCTATTCCCAAACCTGTGGTTCGCACAAGGTCACAGGATGAGTGTGAGGTCAGCTCTCCCAGAATGCCCCAGGGACCACTCCTGCTCTCCTTACTAGCAAGGCAGAGCGCTCCGTGCGTTGGCCACCTTCCAGGGCTCAAAGACACTGCTTCCCAACAAGACTGATGTTGCTTTTTTGTAGGCGAAGTCTTTTAGAGATAACACGACAGAACAGGGTGTGTATCTGTATAAATTCTACAAAGTCGGCCAGTGGAAGAAATGGGACTAAGGTTCCTTTCTGATCCCCACGTAAGAGTTTTTACCATAAACACCATCCAGCTTTATCTGTGATCGTCTCCATCTCGGGCAGAAGCTGGCTTGCTTTATCGGATGTACAAGGTGAACCACCAGCCCTTGATTTGGTTTCTCAAATGTGGAGATCAATTCCTTTAGGTTTGAGAAGATCTGTTTGGGAGCACCTTCTACGGTCTGCCAAAATACAAGGTACTCATCACCATCCACTGTATGTGCAATGTGACACCTCAAAGCAGTGGTTTGAGCCCTCAGAGCAAGGCTGTCTCTCCCTCTGCGTGTCGCTTCCCCTGTATTAAGGAATTATCACAATCTCCCAAAGCATGCATGACAAAGGAAGGAGTTCATATAAGTTGCTTTTTAGAAAATATTTTATGTTGAAATAATTTCAGACTTGAAGAAAAGTTGAAAAAATACTTTAAAAATTTTTATATATATCCTTCACCCATAACCCAAATGTTTTTTTAATTCTTTTTTTAAAATTTTATTTATTTGGCACAGAGAGAGAGAGAGAGAGAGAGCCCAAGCAGGGGAAGCGGCCTGCAGAGGGAGAGGGAGAAGCCCAACACGGGGCTCAGTCCCAGGACCCTGAGATCATGACCTGAGCCGAAGGCAGACGCTTAACCAACTGAGCCACCCAGGCACCTCTCACACCCCAAATGTTAACATTTATATTGTACATATTTGCTTTTCATTTTCTTTTTCTAAATGTACATGTATATACATGTACGATTATAGGGATACACATACATATTCTTTTTAAAAAATATTTTGAGATTAAGTGTGGACATGAGAGCTCTTTAACCCTAAATAATATATCAATATTTCCCAAAAAGCAAGAACATTATAGATCCACACTGCAGTGATTAAAATGAGGAAATTAATCTTGATGTAGTACTACTTACTAATCTACAGAGCTTATTCAAATTTTGTCAGTTTGTCCTTTGTAATGTCCTTTACAAGAAAAGAAAAATTACACACACACACACACACACACACAGAGGTATACTTAAACACATATGTGTGTGATGTGTGTGTATGTGTGTGTGTGCTTGGGGATCACGGTATATTCTAATTTCTTTCAGATATTCACAATGAACATTAGCATATTGAAGATTCTGAGAAATCTGGCAGTGAAAAATCTGCTTAACCTTGTCTGCAAGTGTTTCAAAAAGATTATTTCAGGATTCTTTGCTAGTAAAGATTCAGTTAATATTATACTCTACTTCCTAAGCCAGAGAAATTATTTCAAAACAAAAAGCGTTTTCTGCTTAATGCTCAGTAAACCAGAAAAATTAAAGAAACCCTTAAGACTGCCCACTGACTGATGCTTCCCTTTATATTTTCATACAATCGTGGAGCTCACTTGTCTTCCTACGCGTTCGGACTGCTCCCCACCTTCCCGTTCCATCCCGCCCTGGTCACTGTGTGTCTTCTAATTGGATGGTGACCTCGCCTGGAGTCCAGCCTGGTGCATTTGACCATTGGGGGAACCAGGGTCTCCACGTCTGAATAACAGCCTTGAATATTCAAAAACTCTCCCTATTTCCCTCAGAGAAAGACACGGTTTACTATGGATCTGACTCTAACTCTGCATGTTGCTTCCCTTTTTAAAATGCCTCTCTGCGGCCACATCTCAGCTTCAAGAGATGATCTCAGGTTCTTCTCCCCCAGTCTTTTGTTACAGGAGTTCTTGTACGTTCTTACCTGTATATTGTAAAACCCATGTCTCTCTTTGAAGATTCGGTATGTGTAGACGAAATTTTTAAACCTGTGGAAAGATGACTGTGTGAATCGTAATGTTCTCATATGCAAAACCAGGTCTCTTCTACCCACCACTCTATTTTCTGCACAATGCCTTTGGCAATCTTGGGTCCCCAAAAGAAACTGATCATTTTCAGGCATTCTCATCTGTGGGAATTTGCAAGAGACAAAGGCTTGGAAACCGGAACACTTATTATGATGCTGGAAGTCTGGGCTTGTAGCAAAGAGGATAAGGAGAGAGAATTTACTATTTCCATGGTCTTGGCACTTCTCTCTAGTTTTTTCACTTAGCTCTAAGTTGATACAACATAAAAAAACACCATTGAGCCATTCCTGTATTGTTTACTAAATGATGTGTCATTGAACTTAGTTAGAGATAGTTAGTGTTAATGAAAAAAGAGAACGTTGGGAATTTCGCCCAAGGAAATGATGTATTGTGCTCTTGTTCTTCATTGGAACTGGCTCCACTGGCTAAGTAATCTAACCAGAATCTAGATAATAGACCCACTCTAGCAATTTCCAAAGCAAGACATAACATTAATACGTTACTGTATCTCTCCAATTCCAAGATGCCATTAATTGTAAGGCATCAATTTAACAATAGCTTCCCCAGGAGGAAAATGCATACATTAAATGTCTCTATCAACTGTTTAACATGTTCTGATTCCCCAGAAATATTAAAGTGTAAAAAAAGAGAGAATGAAAGACATTGACATGAGGCTCAGATTACCTAATGATCCCTCCCACCCTGGGGCTTGCACCTATGCCAAAGAATCATTTGACTGAACCGGAAATTTGGAAAGCAACTTAGACCTTTAAGGTACAGAAGATTTGATCACTGATTGTCAGGAGGCTTTGGCAATTGACTTCAAATCCCAATCCTTTTTGTGGGGGTTCCTGAGGCCAGAATGAGCCAGTGGGTGTCCCCAAATCACATCGCAAGCAACAAAATATTTCACATGAGTTTTTGTCCACATGTGACAAAGTATCCCATATCTGGGAAGAGGTCTCAAATATTTCTTTTCAGGGGCGCCTTGGTGGCTCTGTCGTTAAGCCTCTGCCTTCTGCTCAGGTCATGATCCCAGGGTCCTGGGATCAAGCCCCGCATAGGGCTCTCTGCTCAGCAGGAAGCCCGCTTCTCCCTCTCCCACTCCCCCTGCTTGTGCTCTCTCTCTGTCAAATAAATAAATAAAATCTTTATAAAAAAATTTCTTTCACAGAGGTATCATTCAAATCGGGATCCAAACGAGGTCCATGCATTGCATTTGTCTGATCATATAGTTCTTCGAAACCCAACGATCATATGTTAAATTCTTAAATGACTTCATTTTTAGTTATGTTGTTGTATTATCAGCTAAGAAAATCTCCACCAGAGGAGTATGAAAGATTAAAACAAATGGAGCTTCTATGTTAACTAGTCTAAAAGCCATATACTTCAAGTTCTAAAGACAGACATTGCTCAAATATGATCTTTTTCTTTTTTTAAAAAATATTTCATTTATTTATTTGAGAATGAGAGATTTAGGCTTATAACTTTGAACTTGTGGTTGCCCGTAACTGCAACCCTTTCATGCTATGAATTTCACACATCCCACTCCCAGATCCTTTCCTCTATTCGCTGACCCCATCAGTCCCTTGACCACAGAGCCTCCAGTCCTCTGGCCTTACCACTTTCCAGTGTTCCCATTCACCTGTCTTCGTTCCCTTGGGGTGCCGACTGGTCTCACTTCCAACTGATGACCACAGAGCTCCAGTGGGCTCTTGGTGCTCCAGGCAATCAGTGATTTCCCCGTTCCCTCAATAGTGATTGTACACTGTCGCCTTTCTTTAGACGCCCCAAACACTTCACCTCACTGATAACTTCACAGAGAATCAAGCAGTCAGAAGAGAATTCCCAGGCTCTGAGCTGCCACAGCTCTTCGCCTGTGGTCTCCCATCCTCAGCTTTGTAACCATGCACCAACTTTGCACGCCACTCTCTGGTACAAATCCCTCTTCCACTGGGGGCCACCCATTGTCATCTATTCAAGGACATAGTTCTAGCAATTTTTTCCTCTCTCTCTCTCTGAGGTCATAAATTATTATTCTTTACACGACAGCCAGGGTGGCCCTTATTTAAAAATGAGAAACAGATGTTTTTTTGACTTAGGTTTATTAACTTTTCCCACTTGTTCAAAAGATTTTCCCATACAGATAAATAGCATAAATATTTGTAATCTACTTGCAATCAATACGCTTTTGATTTCAGCCTAATGTATTTTGTCACTGATTCTCATTTCTTCTAATATTTAATAAACGGCTTTAAGTTGTGTGCCCCCAAAAATGTGAATCAGGTCATGTCCCTCCTCTGCACAAAAATATGCTCAATTTTTTTTTTTTAAGTTTTACTTGTAAGTAACCTCTACACCCAACACAGGACTCAAACTCATAACCCTGAGATCAAGAGTTGCATGTTCTTCCAATTGAGCCAGCCCAAGCACCCCTAAATCTGGTCAATTTCGAATAAGAAAAATAGGATTGGGGTGTGTGTGTGGCAGATGGCGGGGGGTGTTTCTGTATTAACAGGTCTCAAATCTTCTTATAAAGCTATAAATAAGACAGTGAGAACCGGTTCTAGGGTAGAAAAGATATTAATGTGATAAAATAGAGAGCCTAGAAACAGACCCATACGTGTCTGAAAACTTGGTATATGACAGAGCTAGCACAGCAGATCAGTGAGGACGGATGGACTATTTGTTAAATAATAATGGTAATGTCTTAATGTGGAAATATATAAAATCGGATCCCTACTTCACATTCTAATTGAAGACCTAACCGTGAATCAACAAAACAGTGAGCTTAGGGAAAAGTAAGTGTAAGTGAACAACTTGAGTTAAGGAAGGAGCTCTTACATCACAAAAAGTACAAGCCCTAAGAAAAGATTAATAAACTTACTATATTAAAATTAAAACTTCCAATTGTCAAAATACATTATTAACAGAGTGAGAAAGTCCACAGACGGGGAGAAGTTCACCGTAGCATTACTGTATGACAAGAACACTAATGTACCATTAAAAAAAGGCTAATGAAATGTCCACTAAGCATTTGAAGAGATGTTTTACTTCACTGTCAATCAGGGAAATACAAATTAAACCACAATTAAATGTCATTTCATACCAGATTGGCAAAGACATGAGAGTTTACTTATGGAAAATATTGGCCGGGATGTAAAGCTATAGGAAGTTCTACCTACAACTAGTGGGGATGTAATTAGATACTAATGTCTTGGAGAACAATTTGGCAAAGCTCACTAACGCTGAAATGCATACAATCTGTAAACCCAAATGTGCACTTTTTAAGATTGGCAATATTGGCACAAAACTGACAATGCCAATATTATATTATTTATTAAAAAAGCAAAGATCACAGAAACTAAATATTTGATACATTTAAACACATTTACAATCTAAAAAATCATCACTATATTATAAAATATTAAGTAAAAGTATAAATTAAGGAAAATACATAAGAGAAATACATATTTTCTAATATACACTATCATCAGATTAGATTAATTGGGGCACCTGGGTGGCTCAGTCAGTTCAGCATCCGACTCTCGGTTTCGGCTCAGGTAGTGAGCTCAGAGTCCTGGGATTAGAGCCCCACGTCAGGCTCTGAGCCCAGCACAGAGTCTGCTTAAGATTCTATTCTCTCTTCCTCTCCCGCTGCCCCTCCCCCTCCCTCTCTTTCCCTCAAATAAATAAATAATAAATAAAATTAATTAACTGACATACAGTATTCAAAAAACCAAATGCTCCAAATCTTATTAAATTTTCGTTAATAATGAAAAATTTAAAGTAAAATAGGTCTTTTTAGTACATTTTCGACGTGAAAAAAGGGAGGGAGAGAGGTAGAGATGAAGGGAGGGGGAGGGAAGAAGGCAGGGAGGGAAGGTGAATCAGTAGGGTCATCACTGAGTTCTGAGGATTTTTTATGCAAACGTTTCCATCCACTGGAAAAGCGTTATCTGTTGACACGGTTGGGGAATGCTAAGGGCATAAAATTTAAGTTAATTCTGAATAGTTGTCTTCGATTTGTTCGCCTTCAAACAATCTCATCCCTTGTTCTGCAACTTTAAAAAAATCTGTTTTGGGCGCCTGGGTGGCTCAGTTGGTTAGGCGACTGCCTTAGGCTCAGGTCATGATCCTGGAGTCCCAAGATCGAGTCCCGCATCGGGCTCCCCGCTCAGCGGGGAGTCTGCTTCTCCCTCTGACCCTCCCCCCTCTCATGTGCTCTCTCTCTCTCACTCTCTCTCTCAAATAAACAAATAGAATCTTAAAAAAAAGTTAAAAAATCTGTTTTGAACCTTTTGGATCTTTATAGGAGTTGATATCTTTACTGAACGTAGAGTTTGCCACTTAAGCCGTTACTAATGTCAGTGGTTACGTTTCTAAGATTCTACATGCTCACTGACCGCTCTGAAATGGTCTTTATCCGAACACAAAAACAAACGGTTGAAAGGGCTCAGTTTTAATTCCAGTGTAGTTGACATACAGTGTTGTATTAGGTTCAGGTGCACCATAGAGTGCTCCAGCACGCCCGTGCCTCACCTGGTGCTCATCACAAGAGCCCTCCTTAATGCCCATCACCCGTTCTCCCCATCCCCCCACCCACTTCCCCTCTGGTGACCAGCAGTGTATTCTCTAGAGTTAAGAGCCTGTTTCTTGGTTTGTCTCTTTTTTCCCTTGTTTTGTTTCCTAAACTCCACATACGAATGAATTGAAATCATTTGCCCACAAGACTGGTCGCAGATATTCATGCCAATTTCAACTATAATCGATCTGGCTGAGTAGACAGATTGTAATGTCTCCCTGGAACGGAATACTGCTCAGCAATGAAAGGACTGAACTCTGGTGCACGGAACTATACGGATGAATCTCAACGTAATTATTCCGGACGAAAGAAGTCAGACAAAAAGGGCTACTACTTTCTGATTTGATTTACATTAAATTCTGGGAAATACATAGACATCTGTAGTGCCGGAAAGCCGGCGATGGTGTACTGGGGCCTGGGTGGGAGGTGTGGGAAGGGGAGACCACAAAGGGGCACAAGGGTAGTTTTGGAGGTGATGGAAATGTTCACTATTTGGGCTGCGGTGATGGTTTCATGAGTGCATGCGGATTCAAAATTCAGCAAATTGTACACTTTTTATTTTATATCAATGATACCTCAATAAAGCTATAAAGATCAGGACATAAAAAGGTATATGAATAGAATTTATATTTGCTCTAATATAGAAACCAAATTTAAGTTCATTTTACATATATGATTCTTACTCTTTTCAGGGTTAGTCTTGGCATTAGAGAGAAGAAAAATATTTCCTATATTTGCTGCTAGGTCCTCAGTAAATATGTGGTGGCTTGACCTCCAGCATGAGAGTGACCCACAGTGGAGGACCACTCTGGACATGACAACAAGGAAGGAGATCCAGACAGGCACTCAATCACTTCGAAGGTTTATAATACTTCAGCGTATTGAAATGCCTACTTTCTTGGCTATCCCGTGGAAGTCTTCGACCCCACTGAAGATGTGAGAAATACACAGGGCTGGCTTATAAAGACCACTTTTAAATCTTTGGCATTACCTTTCAGTTGAGATGAAAATTTTCAGTTGGAAAAGATCAGAATAGGGGCGCCTGGGTGGCTCAGTCAGTTAAGCATCTGCCTTCAGCTCAGGTCACGGTCCCAGGGCCCTGGAATCAAGTCCCGCATTGGGCTCCCTGCTCAGCGGGGAGCCTGCTTCTCCCTCTCACTCTGCCCCTCCCCCCTGCTTGTTCACTCTCTCTTTCAAATAAATAAATAAAATCTTTTAAAAAAGAAAGAAAAGATCAAAATGCAGGTTATCTGAGTTTCGGCCTATCTGAATTGTTTCACTCTTTCCAATGGGGTTTAGCCTTATAAATGGCCATCGTGTGAGGCGCTGTGCGTGGGTCTCTGTGTCCTCTCTTCACGACAAGTCCACAATGAGCAGTCGGTCTCACACCGTAACCAGTGTGGCAGGGAAACTTTTTCACATTCGAGTTTGTAGTTTTATTTTAAACGAAACTTTAAAAGGTCAGTTGAAGGAAGTGGAATTGACTGCTCTATGTCAACTAGGTATTCTGCATTTCTCCAGGCCTTGACACAAGTGTGAAACACACGTCAATAAAGAGTGTTTTAAGACTTTTGACCTCTCACTTGTCTTGATTGGACTGTGCCTTGGTACAACCTTTTGTGGCACCAAATTGTCAGTGTGTGTTAAAATGTTAAAAATTCTAGGATTTTATCCTAGGGAGAGAGTTGGGCAAACTTTCAAAGATGTAGGCACAAAAATGGTAATCGTCTCAAGTCACATTGGGTCCATTGGACCAAAGTGGAAATAACCGAAATGCATGATTATGTACCAATTATGATAGAGCCAATCAATAAAAGAGTAAGCGATCATGACAAGATGATGTGTATTGGCTTTCTTTGATGTGGCAAGATACCAACAATGCATTGACAAAAAACAGTTGGCAAAGCATCACGTGTAATGAGCCATTTGTGTGCCCATTTATATTTCCTTAGACAAGCACGGGTATAGAGCAGTCTGGAGGCATGTGTACTGAAATACTAGAAATGGTAATCTCCATGTGGTGAAATTGAGAACATTTCTGCTCTCTTTTGTAGACCTTTCTCTACAATGGATTTTTCTAAAATGATAAAGATGCTTGAAATATCTTTTTCCCTGCGAGCTCTAGAGTCTTTCCAAAGGTCTCAGAATCTGAGAGAACCATCTCCCCCTCCCCCCCCAGGTGTCTCCCACTCCTCCTTCCTATTGCTGTGTCCTCCTCAGTGAGGGCCCAGATTCTTCTCACCTGTGGCCTTCTGCTGGCTACAGAGAATCCCTCCTGTGCCCTCAGGCCTACAGCTGTGGCCCTTGAATCTCCCCACCTCTACTCCATTTTGACTCTACTGATTCTAAAGGCAGACCCAGTTTCGGCTTCCCACACAAAGTCACACTGCAGAGAGAGTGGTTTGGCGCTTTGGCGTTTTCTATCAGGCTCTGCGATCAAGTCACATTTCCTGTCCACACTTACCACGGACCTTTCTGCTCAATACTGTCTGACGCTGGGCCAACTCACCACGTGACTTTCTTTATTTCTAAACTTCCCCATAATGTTTTTGTTTAGGTCTGTGAAAACACAGAAGTTGGGATGTTGCCATTCTAACGCAGCAAAGAGGAAGGGGCCACCCAGGTTGGGTGTTTCGAAAGCAGAAGGGCGGGACCCCACAGATCGGGGTCTGCTGCCAAGCCCTCGAGTCCCCTGCTTGGGCACTTCATTCCACTGTTCCAAGGTCACTACCTTGAACATATTTTAGTGGCACTCGGACATGGGTAAGAGGGGCCATAAGGACATGTTGACAAGTCAGGCTTGGACAAGTTACGTAATGAGAAGTTCCCGTTCCTTTACCCACAAATTAGGGATAATGTCACCTCCTAGAAACGGCTTCGCAAAGGGTAGATGAGATAAGGAATGTGACATGCCGACCACAATGTTTGCCTCAGAGAAAGCACCTTCATGGTGGCTCTGAATGCGTAGATGCAGGAAAACATGCAAATTCTGGTGTTGTACATCATTGTGGCTCTGTTCATACAAGGTTGTGTATCAAAGCACGAATTGCTTTGTGTGACCTCCTCAGAGGAACCCTTCCCTGCCCATCTTGAAGTAGCCTCTCTATCCCTCCCTGTACTGTGACCCTGCTTGGTTTTCATCGTATTGTCTCCTCTTGCTGGAATGTACGTTCGTGAGGGCAAGACCGACGCCTGTAGTATTCATCACTATTTCACTCATGCCTAGAACCGCATCTGGAACATAAGAGGTGCTCAGTATATGCTTGTTGAATGAATACGTAAAGGTTCTACTATTCATCCTCCAAGGCCCAGTTCCTCCGAGGCTCTCCATACCTCGATGAATGGGTCCCTCCCTACTCTCAGTTCCCATACGCCCCAATGTGAGTGTACTCATCAGCACACACTCCAAGGTACTTTTTTCTTTTCCCCATTTATTTCTTTATTTTCCCCACTAGGCTTTGAGCTGTGTTGAAGGCACCAACTGAGTGCCCAGCATAGTGCCTGGCATATAAGAGATTTTCAATACTCGTTGAACAACTAGAATTGAATGGTCTGTACTGATCTGTGTGATAATAAAATTTCACAAGGATCATGATAACGCCCATTTCCATGGGGGCCATTTGACCTGAGCCTTAAGCCTGAGGGTACCTGAAATGTGTCTGCCTTTCAGGGATGTGGGCAGGGAAGAGGGTGAGGCCTGATTATGGGCAGTTGCCCCACAAATATGCATTCTTCCCTCTTCATTGGATTTTATTATTATGTTTCACGTTCCTTAGTGACTTTCACTTTAGAAGAACGCACAAGCTGGGTTGATACTCCACAAAACAGTTGAAAATAAATGTTGATTTTTAAAGAGAATCCCAGTAGAGACTACCTACACTGAGGTCTGGATCAAGGTCTCCTGTCTCTATGACATCCCTTGC
This sequence comes from Callorhinus ursinus, assembly GCF_003265705.2. Taxonomy (NCBI): domain Eukaryota; kingdom Metazoa; phylum Chordata; class Mammalia; order Carnivora; family Otariidae; genus Callorhinus; species Callorhinus ursinus. Next base: position 806,475 of record NW_027397116.1, read on the forward strand.
ACCTTCTTTTCCCGTTCACACTACCGGCTCCCCCGTCGCTCTCACCATCTCCCATCTGGAGACACAATGGTCTTAATCGCCATCATCCGACAGCTTTGGTGCATCCTCCACATATCAGATTGGAGTTCCTAAAACTCCAGTTGGGAGTGTGGAGGGTTCCAGTCTTGTCACTTGCCTGCTTGGAAACCATCTACATCTCCCTGCTATGGACTCATTCTTCTCAGACCCCATAATATTATCCCAAACCTACTTTTTCAAAAGCTAATTTCCAAGCTACCTTTCAGGAACCCTGTATGATTCATGTGTGCTTTAAAACATCCTGCCTCTAGACCTCTGTTCCTGCCCCCTTCCCTCCCTAACATACCTCCCGGTGTTGAATGAATACATAAAGCTTCTATTATTCATTTCCATTTCCGTGTAATCAAATCTTACCACTCTTCCAGGTCCCAGCTCAAATACCATCTCCTCTAAGAAGACTTTCCCGCTCATATTTTTGGCCCTTCCGTTTGCATAAAATTGTCTCTTCTTAAATTTATACTTCACCTTTTTCTAATTTATTTACATGCTTTGGGTCTCCTTGAAAAACAAATTGCAGGTTCCCTATTGGAAGGCCCCTGGGCCTAGCACAGTGTTTGAATAGATAGCAGGGATTCACTACTTTTTTATACACTTTTTTTCATTACAAAAGTCATACATGCACATATAAAACATTTAAACAGTGCAAAGTTATCAAATGAATAAATTTCCCCAAGTCACTCTTTCTCAATTTCCCAGCTATTATAAGTTTCTTACTTATATACCTCCTAGAACTGTATAGGAATATACAAAGACCCAGGCATACTTTTTTTTTTTAAACAAATGGGATCATGCTTTGCATCTTGCCTTTTCCTTACCATAGATATTGGAGGTTTTTTCAAACGATATATGGATTTACCCATTCTTATTGATCAATTTGCACATGCTCATGCTGTCATAAGTAAGATAAGGTAGGCTATTATTAGGTCATATAAGATAGGTGTTTTAAAAAAAGATCTTTTTAAAGTAATCTCTACACTTGGGGCGCCTGGATGGTTCAGTCGGTTAAGTGTCTGCCTTCGGCTCAGGTCATGATCCCAAAGTCCCATGTTGGGCTCCCTGCTCAGCACGGAGTCTGCTTCTACCCTCTCCCTCTGCCACTTCCCCTGCTTGTGCTCTCTCTCTCTCTGTGTCAAATAAATAAATAAAATCTTAAAAAAAAAAAACCCACTAATCTCTATACCCAATGGGGGCTCGAACTCACAGCCCCAAGGTCAAGAGTCACACACTCTACCAACTTAGCCAGCCAAGGTAGGTTTATTTATTCACTAATAAGTGAATTTGGGGTCAAAGTTTACATCCATGCATTTTATGTTTGGGCCACATTACCATGTGAAGAGACTGTGTTCACCTGTATGAGGGTGTCTGCTTCCTGGCACCCTAACTTTGTCTGAGTATTTTCATAGTTTTAATTCTTGCCTATTGAACAGGTAAAAATGGTATCTCATTATTCTTCCAGTTTCTATTTCTTTAGTTATGAGTGAGATCTAGCATTTTTCCTTCTTTCTTTTTCACATTTCTGTTTCCAAGAATCTCCTTCTCTTTCCCTTTACCTAGTTTTGTATTGATTTTTAAAATCACCTATCTGTTTATGAGGTTCACTCATCCTGTCAGTTTGCTGATAGTCTTTTAAGTTGTTTTTACCAGCAGTTTTTTTTTTTAGTAGTGGTCAGATTCATCAGACTTTTCTTTTTTGGCTTCTGGGCTTTACATCCTGCTTAGAAAGGCCCTTCTCATCCCCAGGTGTATATTTTAAAAGTTCATCATTTCTTCTTAGTACATGTGGTTTCATGTTTAAAAAAAATAACTTATGCATTAGAACCACTTTGAATTACTTTTACTTCAAGAAGAAAGGAATTCAGGTGTATTTTTTTCGGAAGGCTCAGTCAAGCACCCCAACACCATTCATGGTTGTTCATTATCATTGATGTGAAATATGATTTTAATCATATGCTAAATTCCAAGGTATTTCGCCTTATTTCTACCAGACTCTGTATTCTATTCCATTGATCTGTCAGCACCAAACTCCTTTTTTTTAAGTTTTCTTTTAAGATTTTATTTATTTATTTGACAAAGAGAGACAGAACACAAGCAAGGGGAAGAGCAGAGGGAGAGGGAGAGGCAGACTACCCCGCTGGGCAGGGACCCCCGATGCAGGGCTCGATCCCAGGACCTGGCGATCATGACCTGAGCTGAAGGCAGATGCTTAACCGACTGACCCACCCGGGTGTCCCTAAGATTTTATTTTTAAGTAATTTCCCCACGTCTTGTGGGGCTCCAACCTACAAGGCCCCAGATCAAGAGTCACACGCTCTACCGATTGAGCCAGCTAGGCGCCCTTAGTCCCCTTTTTTTAAATAAAAAATATTTTTGGCTATTCTAGCAGGTTCCTTGTGCTCCCCGTCCCACCTGAATAAACTTTATGATTCTTGAAGAAAACTTAAAAAATTCTGTTAATTTTTTTACTGGAAACATACCAAATTTATAGATTAATTGTGGTAAACTGATATGCTTCCAAATTGAGTCTCTAATTTCATGTACCTCTTCTAGTGAGTTCCCCAGTAGGTACTAAAGTTTTCTTCATACAAACCTTACACCTTTCATATCACATTTATTTCTGAGTATTATTATTTTTTTGCTAATGTAAATGACCTGTTTTATTATATTTTCTTACTGGTTACTGTTTTTTTTTAATGAAAAAGCTATTGATTTTAATTTCAATTTTATAAGTAGATACTGTTAATCGAATTTTCTTAAATTTACTTTTTAGGTTTTTTTCAATTAAATTTTGGATTTCACAGGTATAAAATCATGTCAGCTGCAAATAATAATAATTTTACATCTTCCTTTTCAATTTTTACCTTTATTTCCTTTGGCTAATTATACTTGCTCATATCTCCTGGAAAATGCTCCCTAGTAGTGCTGGTAATGGGCATCATCGGCTCATTCATGATTTTAGCAGCGATTCTCCTATGCTTCACCTGGCCTTTGGTTAAGAAAGTATCTATCTAGCTTTGTATGGCTAAGAGTGTGTAAGGGCATGCATGTGTGTGTATGTGTGTGTATTTAATTGAGGGATGGATGTTGAATTTTATCTAACACCCTTTAAGCAAATTTGAGCGAGTTACGCAGTTCGTCAACTTTGACCTACTAATATGTAATTAAACTACTAATTCACCCAACTTGGAACCATCCTTGACTTCTTGGAATGGACCGAACTTGAGAATGGTATATTTTCTCCTTTAATGTTACTGGCTTCTGTTGTGTTAGGAGTTTCTTGAAAATGGATATTAATTGAAATTGAAATTGTTCTATAGTTTTCTTTTGGGCACGTGTCCTTTTTGGAAAAAGAAATGTTTTACCTTCATACGTAGAAACTGGGGCGGGGGGAAGGGAACAGAAGACAAACAACTCAAGCTAAAATGGGTAAAGAATGTGACTGTGCAACTCTCAAAAGAAGAATTACCAACGGCTAAAATTATATGAACTGCCCCCCCCCCGCCCCGTCATCACTGGTAACGTGAAAGTTCCAACTGCTAACCCTTTCAGGCTATCTTTCTTTTACCTGCATCCCTGGTATCATACAACGAAGCCAAGAGATCTCTGCCTGTTCTGTTAGTCACGACGGTCCTTTTTGTCCTCACTCTCGGAAGCACTGAAGCATATCCATAGACACTTGGGTTTTAATTCCTCTAGCAGGTAGAAGAAAAACTTCAGTGATCTCTCCAAACAGAGCATTTAAAGATAGTGGGTTCTCACTGATACCTGTTCAGGATTGTTTTCCTTCTTCTTCTTTTTTTTTTTTTAAGATTTTATTTATTTATTTATTTGAGGGGGGGCGCATGAGTGGGGGAAGGAGCAGAGGGAGAGGGAGAAGCAGACTCTTCGCTGAGCAGGGAGCTGGACGCCGGATGCTGGTGGATCCCAGGACCCCGGGATCATGACCTGAGCTGAAGGCAGACGCTTAACCGACTGAGCCCCCCAGGCACCCCCCGGGGATTGTTTTCTAACCGGGTCTAAACAAGCTCCTTCAGCAGAGTTGCTGCTAGAACTTCATACTGAACTCTCTGGAAATGCCAGATGCATTTTAACATAAGCAAGGCATTCGAGAAATCCGGGTCTCTGTTTCTTCATCTAGAAAATGCTTATGCCGGCCTTGATAGGCTCTAAAGAGGATGAAAGGAAATGATGCATGTTGGAGCTCTTTACGAACCTAAAAGAATTTGAAATCATACTTTAAGTAGTCCGGCGGAATATATGTGAACACTTAGTCTCTCAGATTACAATTTCATGAAGGACATCTAGCCTCTTCCATAGCAACTAAGCCAACCTGTCCAGGAAAGGGCCTTTTTCCCGGGCACCTCCATGCTTCCTGCAGCCCTTCCCTTTGCTGTCACCCACCCCCACCCCCGCCTGCTTCTGCAGAGGGTCCTGCTGGGGCGAGCAGGTGGCGCTGGGACAGACACACTCCTTGCACATCCGTCAAGCCCTGCCTCGCTGTATCTCATTCGGCTCACTGGGGCTGCAAGGCCAGAGTGAAATACAACTTCTTTTGCGTTGCGCTATCAGGGCCACACTCAGGGTAAGGGCCCGGATGTATGGCAGGTGAGACTACTCACGAGACACAGAGGCACAGAACTCCAGGCATGGACTCGCTGTCCCTTATCAGGAAGTTGCCGTCTATCCCGTCCTCCAGCAGCAGGGTCTCACAGTCTCTCTTGGACAGAGGGCCGTGGTAATAGGGCAGATCCACGGGGAGCCTGCTGGGAGTTCTGTAATCCATCTCCAAGTCCGGGGCCGCTCCGAGGAGGGGACTGGAGGAAGGGGCCAACGGGAGCCTGTGGGAGTTCCTCTTCCACCGACTGGTAGGAGTGAGACTGAGGCCGTTCTGCGGGACCCAGACAGCCTTGCAAGATTCAGGAAATGAGAAGGGTGGGGTGATGAAGTGACCACACATGGCAGCCTGTAAATGCCCTAGTATGATTCACAGAAGTATGTGAGCGCAGTGTGAGCACACAGTAACCTCAGTGAAGCTCATGCCTGGGGCTGCAGGGCTGACGCTGGGCTCCCCGGACCTGGCTTGCAGCCCTGTATATCACCCTCAATCCTCCATTTTTCACCTTCTCTGGCTGTTGGTGTTCCTTTCAAGAGCACACCACTGCCTTTTGCTGTGATGGATGCCCACGGCCTGCTGAAGCTACCTCTGATTATGCTATGCTAAGTTCATAACAGGTACCCAAACGGTGTGCAGATGCTGAATGAATCCAGGTGTGTCCCAGTGTAATGGAACAATTGAAAAGGTAGGACTTCCACGGGTCAAATGGCATGAAAAATGGAAGATGTTCTCTTCCCCAAAATGGGAATAGAAAGCATTTGAACACAAGGGGTGTTGGGGGGGGTGGACAGCCTGTCCCTGGTTGAGGCTCCCAGCCACGGATGAACAAAGCCTGCTGTTAACATCTTTCAGCATTATGCTTTTGGGGGAAGGAGCCGGTGCAGGTGGGAGGGATATCTGAGCATGCAAAATTAGTTCAGGGATGTATCTCTAGGTGGAAGAAAAGAATACAGTAGCCTTGGTTTGAATATCCTCGGGTCCTCTGAAGTTCCCATTTTGGAGGACAGCAGTGATGTGTCCCCATGAAGAAAGACCAAGAAGAGTCTATCCCGCCGGAGATGCTGAGCCCTCTTTAGACAAGCTGGTATTGATGAAAAAATCCTTTCCCCCCCTTTCTTTTTTTCTTTCCTTCTTTCTTCCTTCCTTCCTTCCTTCCTGAGCCTTTTCTACCAAGATAGATATCTACCAGCTGATATTCTTGGGAAAGGGGGTTTCTGTCACCTGAGGGTCAGAGTTTGCCTTAAGAGTAATTTCTCTTTAAGACTTGTTTATTTATTTTAGAGAGAGAGAGAGAGAGAGCATGAGCGAGAGGGGCAAAGGGAGAGGGAGAGAGAATCTCAAGCAGACTCCATGCTGAATGAGGAGCCAATGTGGGGCTCCATCTCATGACCCTGAGATCATGACCTGAGCTGAACCAAGAGTCAGATGCTTAACCAACTGTGCCACCCAAGCGCCCCATTCCTAAGAGTAATTTCTAAGGCCTCCTCCCTCTTAGCTTTATTGAGACATAATTGACAGATAACATTGTGTACGTTTAGGGTGTACATGCGTTGACTGGATATATTTATACATTGCAAAATGATTACCACCATACCATGAGCTAACACCTCCATCTTGTCTCCTAATTACCACTTCTTTTTTGTGATGAGAACATTTAAGATCCACTCTCTTAGCAACTTTCAAGTATGTAATACAGTATTATTAACTATAATCACCATGCTGTACATTAGATTTCCCAGAACTTATTCATCTTACAACTGTAAGTTTGTACCCTTTGAATACCATCTCCCTGTTTCCTCCAAGGCCTTTTTTTTTAAATTAACATATAATGTATTATTTGTTTCGGGGGTACAGGTCTGTGATTCATCAGTCTTACACAACAACCAGTGCTCACCACAACACATATCCTCCCTAATGTCCATCACCCAGCCACCCTATCCCTCCACCCCCTCCCCAGCAACGCTTAGTTTGTTTCCTAAGATTAAGAGTCTCTGATGGGATGCCTGGGTGGCTCAGTCGGTTAAGCATCTGCTTTTGGCTCAGGTCATGATCCCAGGGTCCTGAGATCGAGTCCCATGTTGGACTCCTTGCCTGGCAGGGAGCCTGCTTCTCCTTCTGCCTGCTGTTCCCCCTGCTTGTGCTCTCTCTCTCTCTATGACAAATAAGTAAAATCTTAAAAAAAAAAAAAGAACCTTTAAAAAAAAAAGTCTCTTTTGTCTCCCTCTCTGGTTTCATCTTGTTTCATTTTTTCCTCTCTTCCCCTATGATCCTCTGCCTGATTTCTTAAATTCCGCATATCAGTGAGATCATATGATAATTGTCTTTCCCTGATTTGACTTA
>NW_027397116.1:813604-870782 GCF_003265705.2 Callorhinus ursinus
GTAGGGCAGCTCTATTTTCAACTTTTTGAGAAACCTCCATACTGTTTTCCAGAGTGGTTGCACCAGCTTGCATTCCCACCAACGGTGTAGGAGGGTTCTGCTTTCTCCACATCCTCACCAACATCTGTCATTTCCTGACTTGTTAATTTTGGCCATTCTGACTGGTGTGAGGTGGTATCCCATTGTGGTTTTGATTTGTATTTCCCCGATGCTGAGTGATGTTGAACACTTTTTCTTGTGCTCCAAGGCCTTTTTGAGCAATCAAACTATCTACATATTGTTAATTAATTTCAGACAGAATAAGCCATGTGAACACATCTGTGGGAGCACAATCACCACTGTACAATGGCAATTGGTGTAAACTATATGTGAATTTCTCTCTGTATGCAGCTGCATTATTCAAATATCTATAGGACTTGCTACATATCTCAAGTATGTATTTATAAAAATGAGAACTATGTGCTCATGATTCATCCTTACTCCTCTTAATGCTTAAGGAGAAGATTATTCAGTCTTGCTGCTTTGCCTAAGCTGTCCACCTACTTATGGGAATCTGTTTTACATTGAACTTCCTTGTAGCAGATTTTTGTTCTTTGGAAATCCCACTGCTCTGCTGTTGGGGTAATGGAGTGACATTTATCAAGAAACTTGTTACCAGAGAGCTATGCTTTCAAATCCTAATTTATCTTGTGTGGCCTAGGGCCATGTGCTATTGAATTTCCTAGGAATTACGACAGGGGAGGAAAGAATTTTTACTGGTAAAAGAGGAAACTGGGAACCAAGCTTGGTGTGAGGATATTTTTTGACCAAAGTGAGGAAATAAGTTGGTGCATGCTCAAAATCTTTATCATCACTGGGGCCTTCTTGCTGTTTTTTTTTTTTTCGTTTTCAAAACCCAGTCCCCTCATCCTCACTCATCATGGGAGAAATGCCAATTAAATGCACCCTGAGATAACATTTCTCACCTATCATATCAGTGAAGATCAGAACTTTGAAAACATACTAGGTTGGTCATACTGGAGTGAAATATAATAATATTATCTTGTACATTGTTGGTTGGAATACAAGATGGTACACCTCCAATGGAGGAGAATCTGGTAATACTGAGGAAAGGTACATAGGGACTGGCTCCCCCTCCCCCATAGAATCATCTCACTTCCATTTTGTTGTACCTAATGAAATAATTCAGGCAAAAGTAGTCAATGGGTGAAAATTTTAGGCAAATGTTCGATAATGACTCTTACAAGGAAGAAATTAAGCTGTTACTACCTGAACCCACTGATCAATCAGCATAACTAAGAGTGGGACAACTAGACATTGAATGATCATGAACTTGAAGCAGCAGGAAACACACAGCCTCACTATGAAGTGTACTTTCAACACATGTTGACCTTGAAATAAATCAAGGCTTTTTAACGAAATTCTATTTATGAGACCATAATGAGGAAGCAGACAGACAAAATCCAGTATGTGGGACATTCAGTAAGTACAGCAAACATGGTTTCTTCATAGGTCGATGTCATGAAAACTGAGTCAGAGAGTGGGAGGAGGGAGACGGCTCTATGTGAAAAGAGATTTATGAGGCATAAAACCAATGTAACATGAGTTTCTTGTTTAGATCCTGGTTTGAAAAAAACAAATACAAAAAGGTTTCCTGCCATTGGGGGAAATTTAAATATTGACAGGATAGTAGATGACACCAAGAAAATATTGATTTTGTTAGGCATAGTAATAGCATTGTGCTTATATGAGTAAATATCCATAGCTGGGTGATGGTGAGGTTCATTATATTAATGGCTCTGTGTTCACATGTGTTGAAAGCTTTTTCATGATAAAGAGTCTTTCATTCTCATGTTATTTTGATCCATGTCACCTCTGAAAATAGCTGTACAGTACACAGCAACATCTTTAATTTCTTACATGGATTCCCCTTTCTTTCATCCATGGTAATCAAAGCCTAGAGTCTTGTTTGTAGAATGTGACTCTATCCCACTAGCCATAGTTGATTGGACCAAGGGTAGGCTGCTGACCCAAGATGGACTAGTCAGAGATCTGAACCAAGGAATGTGGAGGAAATGAAGAAAAGAAGAGAGAGGCACAGGGGATGGAGAGTAGGAATAAGAATGCAGATGAGTTCTCTAGGACTGGCTATACAATGGGCACATTTTTTTGCTGTGGACGTAGCAGACAGGAGAAGAGAGAGAACTGGTCCACAAAATGAAGAATGAAGTAGACTCATGGAGAGAAGCAGAGTCAAAAGATAGTCCTACTAAAGCAACTTACTGAAGGGGAAAAAATATTTGCACATCATGTATCTAATAAAGGGCTAATGGCTGAATTTATAAAGAATTCATACAACTCAGCAAAAAACCAACTAGTTCAATTTCAAAATGGGAAAGGGACCTGAATAGACATTCTTCCAAAGAATATATCCAAATGGCCAACAGGTACATGAAAAGGTGCTCAACATCACTAACCATCAGGGAAATGTCAATCAGAACCTCAACAAGCTATCAACTCACACCCATTAAAAGGGCCATCACCAAAAAACAAGAGATAACAAATGCTGGTGAGCATGTGGAGAAAAGGGAATCCTTGTGCAGTATTGGTGGGAATGTAAATGGGTACAACCACTATGGAAAGCAGTATGGAGGTTCCCCAGAAATCCAAAAATAGAACTACCATATGATTCAGCAATTCTACTTCTAGGTATATATCTGAAGCAGATCAATATGTTGAAGAAACATCTGCACCCCTATGTTCATTGCAGCCTTATCTACAGTAGTGAAGACGTGAAAAGAGTATAAGTGTCCATCAACAGATGAATGGATATAGAGGATGTGGTATATATATATATATATATATATATATATATATATATATATATACACAATGGAATATTATTCGGCCATAAAAAGAAGGAAATCTTAACATTTGCAACGACATGGATGGAACTTGAGAGCATTATGCTGAGTGAAATGAATCAGGCAGAGAAAGATAAATATGGTATGATCTCACCTATATATGGCATCTAAGAAAAAAAAATCTCACAGAAAAAGAGATCAGATTTCTGTTTACCAAAAGTAAGGGATGGGGGAATCAGATGAAGGTGGTCAAAAGGTACAAACTTCCAATTACAAGATAAGTGAACACTGGGGATATGATGCATAACACGGTGACCATAGCTAACACTGTTGTACGGTATCTAGGAAAGTTATTAAGAGAGTAGATCCTAAAAGTTCTCAAGGAAAAAAACTTTCTTTTCTTTTCTTTTTTTTGTATCTATGAGATGATGGATATTAACTAGACTTATGACGACAACCATCTTCCAATATATGTAAGTTAAGTCATTATGCTGTACCCTTAAACTTACACAGTGCTGCATGTCAATTAGATCTCAATAAAGCTGGAAGAAAACGGAGAGAGACAGTCCTACTTAGGTTCCCCAGGGAATTTTCATTTCCTGGATCCAGTGATTTCTTAGGTCTGCCTACACTCTTGCTTTTGGGCTTTTTGTCATTTTTTAAAAAAAATTTTTATTTGAATTCCAGCTAGTTAACATACAGTGTAACATTAGTTTCAGGTGTACAATATAGTGATTCAAAACTTCCATAAACACCTGGTGCTCATCACAACAAGTGTGCTCCTTAATCCCCATCACCTGTTTCACCCATCCCCCCACCCACCTCCCCTCTGGTGACCATCAGTGTGTTCTCTAGAGTTAAGAGTCTGTTTCTTGGTTTGCCTTCCCCTCTCTCGAGCTTTTTGTCGTTTTAGTATATTCTCCTTTTGTCATAAGCTAACTGGCATTTGTTTTTATTTTTTATTAAGGATGTCAGATAAATCCAGCCTTATCGGCAAATTTCTGATGTCAAGTCCAAGGGAGCATAAGGCTAAAATATGAGTGACATAGTTACATGAATAAGTAGCCATATAGAAACTGGACAGTGGGTGTCAACACCAGAATATCCAGGTCATCACTGACCACAGCAGCATGGTGGGTGCTTGTGTTATGCTTATTACAAGATGTCTTGCTTGGGCAGACAGTGTAGGGCCTTCCAGTTAGTTCCTGGTGTCGTATTTTAGAACCTAGCACTCTGTCTCCTCCAATAGCTAACCCATCACACCAGCATTATTCATTTGAACAAGGTCTAAGGGGGAATCCTAGTATTTCTGAAGCATCCCGGACTTTAAAGGCAGAACCAGCTATGTGAATGGTGTAGTAGGGTTGTTGATGGCATTAAATGAAGATATACACATAATGTGCCTGGTACATAATTAGGGCTCAGTTGGCTATTATTGTTTGCATATAAGAAATTCTAAGCAAGACTGTCCATTCTTTTGTCTGGTGTGTGTCTGGATGGGATGCCTGGACTTCAGCAATCATCCTGGGAGGCAGGCTGCCTGCTGAGAATAGCGGAGTAAAGAAAGAGAGAATCTGGGTCCTTGACAATTGCACTGAGCTGCTTTACCTCCTGCTTCACCCTCTTATGGACTTTCAGTCAGGTAAGAGAATAAGTTTCCTTCCCATTTAAGTATTTGAATTGGGGCTCCTTGTTGCAGCAAAAGGGATTCTAATAGATATAGAGACATATGGCCTTGGATTTTTTAATTAGTTTGAATATGATCTCTGTTGATTTGGCGATTATAATTAATTATTCATCCATAATTGTAACTAATTACTCAATTGGGATGTAAATTACTCCATCTACTAATAGTGTGTCAATGTTTCCACAACCATGTTGAACTTCCACTGCTTTTTGATTTCCTCAAACCTTGGCTTATCAGCTTTCCTTCAGTCTCTCTACCACAGATTACTCCCCCAACCCTCCTCCCACCAATCTTTAAATAAGTTTTTAAGAGCTATGTTATAACTATTGATTATTGAAAATAATGGCTTGGCGTTAAATTAGTATGAGCATACCTATGACACACAGGTAAACCTCTGAGCTATTTAATAGGTGAATACAGGTGGTACAGTTGACCCCACACAACATGGGTTTGAACTGTGCTGGTCCACATATATACACGATTTTTTGGTTAAAACAGTACAGTACTATAAATGTATTTTCTCTTTCTTATGGTTTCCTTAATGACATTTTTTTCCCCTAGCTTACTTTATTGTAAGGATATCATACATAATACATACAACATACACAATATGTGTTAATTGGCTATTTGTGTTATAGATAAGACTTCTGGTCAATAGTAGGCTATTAGTAATCACGTTTTGGGGGAGCCAAAAGTTATGTGCAGATTTTGACTGCATGGGGGGAGTGTCAGTACCCCTAACCCTGGTGTTGTTCAAGGGTCAACTGTATATTCATTTCACTGCTTTGACTCTTTTATATGTTGGAAAATCATTTTTATATGCATCGCTTTATTTTAAAATTGCAATATTCAGGAGTAAACAAAGTGAAAAAGAAATCCCTAAAGAGTGCAAACAAAAATCTCAAAAGGGGCTAAGAGACTCCAATCAAATAAATATAAAAGGTAAACCTGGTGAGTACAAATTTTAGGAGACGATATGATTAGGAGGTTTGCTCATTAGGCAAGTAGACATTAGGTAGCTTTTTCCCCCCCCCCCATGCAGTTTTCTTTAAGTGAACAGGCTTGGGTTTTGTTGGAACAACATGAAAGAAACTGAGGCTGAAAAACTTTTCCAGCAACAAGGCTTTGTTGCTGGGCTAGTTAGCAGTAAAGAGGATCATACTCTGCAATGTAAAGGGAGGTGAGTGGAGAGAGAAAAGTTTAGGTTATCTACTTCATCATCCACAGGAGAAACTTGGTTTTACTTCCTGAGGGAACCAGATTGGTTAGGTGTATTAGTTTCTTATTGCTGCTATAATAAATTGCCACCATCTTAGTGCCTTAAAACAACACAAATTCATCATCTCAGTCTTCTTAGGTCAGAAGACTGGCAGGTTTGACTGGGTCTCTGCTTAGCTTTTCATAAGGCCCAAATCAATATATCAGCCTGTGTTCCTTCTTGGAGGCTCCGGGAGGGAAGTCCATATTCTTGCTCATTCAGATTGTTGTGGAGTTCCGTTTCATGCAGTTGTAGGACTTGCAACCCACTTTCTTGTTGGCTGTCAGTTGAGGGCTATTCCCAGATTCTAGAGTCTTTTTACATGTCCTGGCTTATGACCTCTTTCGTCCATCCTCAAAATCAGCAATGGCAAGTCAAATCTCTCCCACACCTCAAACACTTCCTCTGTCTCCCTTCTCTGATCTCTAACCACCAGCTGTGTTCTACTTTTATGAACACTTGAGATTCCAATGGACCCATCCAACAATCCATATAACCTCCTTACTTAAAGGTCAACTGATTAGCAGTCAGTGTTCATTCCATCTGCCAAGTTCCTTTTGTCAAGTAACTTAACATATGTACAGGATCCAGGGCTTAGGAGGGTCGTTATTCAGTTATCACATTAGGGACATGATCAAAGGAAGAGCTAGAATTGAAAGTTACCAAGGCAAATGTCAGCAACCATCAGAAAAAAAAAAAACAAAACTATGGTGGTTAAGTGGTCAGCTTGAGGAAACGGCAGATGTCTGTCTTGCTGCCCAGGTGTGTGACAGGGCCTTGTCTTCTCTGCCACCTTCTGAGCTGTGTTTCCTGGCCCTTGGTGGAAGCCCAGACCCTGAGATGGGGAGCAGTGATATGTCCCCTGAGAGATCTCAGCAGGAAGGCAATTATAATTATTGGCCATTTCCAGCTCCAGCCACAGCCCAACTGGGAATTCTAGTTTCTGCCCGACATTTTTTTTTCCTTTTAATAAACAGCTAATTCTATTTTTTTAAAGATTTTATTTATATGAGAGAGAGAGTGCACAAGCGGGGCGGGAAGGGCAGAAGGAGAGGGAGAATCAGACTCCCCACTGAGGAGGGAGCCCAATGCGGGGCTCCATCCCAGGACCCTGAGATCATGACCTGAGCCGAAGGCAGACGCTTAATCGACTGAGCCACCAGGCGCCCTCTGCCTGACATTTCTCAGGGCTCCCATGTGTGTGTGGAAGCAAGAGATGGGCTTGTAGAAGTTTATCTTCTGTGCTTACAGGAAACGTAATTTCACTGACTGAATCCCTCCTGCCATGAACGGGAGCCTGGAGGCGCTGGTATCTTTTCCCCAAAGGCTCCTGCAGGAGAGTCGGTTAATACCATCAACTAATTTCTTGAGTGTCTATCTCTTGTTGTCATCAGACCAAAAGAAGAAAAGTAGAAAACATCAGCCCGAGTGATACTGAAAGAGTGCAGACCGCCCCCCGCAAATTCTGCTCCGTCCAGCACAACATTCCAATTGTGTTAAAGGGCCCACATCACTTTAAAGGCCTCTAGAACATTCTCGCATTTCAGTCTGTGGGGCTTCACTACGTGGGGACATAAGGAACATCACTGATGACAAGTTTGGGAAGGTCTCCTCAAGGCCTTGGGGACTGGATGACTCTTATTAAAAGTGGCCAGTGGGGCCAGAATGCTTCCTAAGTAGACTTCTCGTTTCCTCCCTGTATTCATTTCTTAGGGCTACCACAAGAAAGTACTAAAAATTGGGTGGCTGACAGCAGCAGAAATTTATTTTCTCACAGAAGCTAGAAGTCTGAAACCGAGGTCTTGTCAGGACCATGCACCCTCTGAAACCCATAAGAAGAATCCTTCCATGTTTCTTCTAGCTTCTGGTGTTTGCCAGAAATCCTTATCGTGCCTTGGCTTGTGGACCCCTCACTCCAAGCTCTGCTCCTGTCATCCATGAGGTTCTCCCTGTGTGTTTTCCCGTGGCGTTCTGCTTCCTGTGTCTCTTCTCGTCTTCCTGTAGGGACTCTGGTCATATTGGCTTAATGACGCATCCCACTCCACTCTGACTTCACGTTAATGACATCTGCCATGACCTTATTTCTATATAAGGTCACATTCTGCAGTTCCAGGCCAGAGGTGAATTTATTTCCCTCCTCCCCAATCCTTTCACCTCCTTCTTCCTCTTCTAAACCTCTGGCTGGGAGCTCCATCTAAAGAAAAACTACAGAAGTGAATCCCAAGGCCCTTAGGAAAACTCCAAAGCAGAGAAGGGATTCATCTCAGCGACCAAAACTCACCTATCGATGGATCCTGGCTGATGGTTGAGTGACCTCAAATGACCTATTTCTTTTTCCATTGAGTTTTTCAGGGGCTGGGATTAGAAGAGTCTTCAGAACTGTCTGGAATCCTTGCTGTTTTCTTTTCCCTTCATTTCTATTTCCTCTTCTTGTGGGACGGCCTAGAGAGGCCCCTGTTTGTTCTTATTTCCTCTCTGTATTAATTTCTTAGGGCTACCACAAGAAAGTACTAAAAATTGGGTGGCTGACAGCAGCAGAAATTTATTTTCTCACAGAAGCTAGAAGTCTGAAACCGAGGTCTTGTCAGGACCATGCACCCTCTGAAACCCATAAGAAGAATCCTTCCATGTTTCTTCTAGCTTCTGGTGTTTGCCAGAAATCCTTATCGTGCCTTGGCTTGTGGACCCCTCACTCCAAGCTCTGCTCCTGTCATCCATGAGGTTCTCCCTGTGTGTTTTCCCGTGGCGTTCTGCTTCCAACGGGATGGCTAATAGAACCTCCAGTTAGATTGGAATCCACTGTCTTTGGGAACAAGGTCTTAATGCTAACCTAGAGGCTCCTTGAAGGGAGGAGGAGAGATCGGACACACAGGTGGACACCAATAGGACTAGGAAGTGGGGGTGGTCTGTGTCCCAGGATAGGTCTGTCCTCAGTGATTCCTCAGCTCCGCAACCTGTACCAGGCCTACATCTGCACAGCCTTAAACCTTAAGATATCTCCCACCATCCCTGCCTAGATATCTCCCACCATCCCTGCCTAGATATCTCCCACCATCCCTGCCTAGATATCTCCCACCATCCCTGCCTAGAAGTCTTGTGCAGGCGACTGCCCTTTCTAGCATCTCTGGGACCCTTGAGAAACGCTCTGAGAAGGCATGGAGAGTGCTGAGAAAGGGGGACACACACACTGCGTGAGTGCTCTGACCTCAGTCCCAGCACATGCACACGCACGCGCACGCGCGTGCGCACACGTACATGCACACACCCTCCACACGAGTGCTCTGCCCTCTGTCTCCTTTTTTTCAGGTCTCAAGGCAGGTGCAGGTACTTACGGCCCAATGATGTGGATTCTCCTGGGAAAAGTGCTTTTATTCCTTATGATCCTGGGTAGCTTAGGAATTTGGCACATTTAAGCGTGGTGCTGTTTTAAAATATAGTGTTATTAATAAGAAAGTGAGATTTAATAAGGCTCACAGATTGGGAGATGATTGCTGTTGAAAGAAGTTTATTACTCACAGTTCCTGAGGGGAGGGGCCATGCCATTCCATGGGAGACAGAGAAGGGTGACGCGTGGAAAATAACTTGTAGGTCACAGGGGCGGGAGAAAGGGAGGAACCCCAGGCCAAAGCCTTCATCCTGGTTTCCCTGGGAAGGGACAGGCAAGGCAGGACAGCAGGTTTGGGACTGGCTAGTTTGAATGATATCAGCGGCTCTGAGGCAGAGGGGTTGTGGCTAGTTGCCTGACACCTGGCCCTGGGGTCAACAGGGCTGAGGTGAGATCAAGGAGGGGGTCGGGGGTGTGGGTTCTGGATTGGTGGGTTTGCGTTTGAAAAGCACAGCAAGCTGTTTATTACCACTAGGAATTGGCTAGTCCTGGGAGAGGCAGTCCCTCCAGGGTCAGCAAGGCCCCCAGTGTCAAAATACCAGAATACAGAAAATGGAAAGACATGCTTGATACAAGTGTTCTCCCAATCTGTTTGATTTACTGGGGCAACGAGTGGTCAACATGGTGAGTTCTAAGAAGTTTTCTGAATATGAGGCCATTGCCTAAGTTAATTAGTTACTCAATCTACCCAAATGTACTAATAATAGTAGGAGCCTAAGGGGTTTCTCCCAAGTGTAAAATGCTGTTTTACTGGGGACTTCGGGGACACTGCAGCTGCCGGACTGGCTGAGGTAGGAGTAAATGGAGTGCAGTGGAATCTAACAGCTTCCGCTGGGCCCCTCCCCAGCACCTGAAATTCAGGTAGAATTACCTCAATTCCCTGAGTCCATGCCCTGAGGAAACTTCTGCAATGTTTCTGAAAATTCCTAGGGACTTACTTTCTCATGATCCCCTTGGCCTCTAAGCTCCTGGGCCCCCCATTCTCCCCCAGCCCTGCCCCATGTGGCCCCAGAAAGCAATACTGCAACGCTCTTGCCAATGCCCTTCCCTGCCAAAATCACAACTCACTCGTAAGAAAGGATCAGTGAACAAGGTTGAATTTACTGAAGATTTGGCAGAGAAGGTGAAGGAGGAGAGGTTTGCCTCACACTCTCCACAACAAGTAACAGAAACCCATTTAGATGTTCTGATTCCCCAGAGTCCTTCTCATCCAGCCCAACCCTCAGGCACTCCCTGACCGCCCCCCCCTTCCTAATCCCCAGGGATATGCAAATCAATCAATCAAGCAAACAAACAAGCAAACAAAAACAGGAGGGAGAGGAGACAAGAAAACTCAAAAAAGATGACATTGTTGAGTTGTACATGAACTGTGGTGAGGGCACATTTAATAATATTTGAGTAGTACCTACATGACTACATACTCTCTAAAACTCTAAAACTCCAATCAGTGCAAATCCCCCTAACTTGGAAAGATTCATCAAGAGGCAGATAATTACAACACTGGTGAATATGAATTATAAGCCATGTTTATACTGGCGCCACGTCGTGGCGTTCCATTGGCTAGTTTGTTAAACTCTCAGCCATCACTTGCCGGTAGCCATACTTTGACACCCTCCTGTCTTGGTTCCTTAAGGCTGCTATGACAAAAATGCCATGGACTGGGTGGCTTAAACAACTTACTTCTCACAGATCTGGAGGCTGGAAG
This sequence comes from Callorhinus ursinus, assembly GCF_003265705.2. Lineage (NCBI taxonomy): Eukaryota > Metazoa > Chordata > Mammalia > Carnivora > Otariidae > Callorhinus > Callorhinus ursinus. The sequence goes on from NW_027397116.1 coordinate 824,504, forward strand.
TCTAAGATCAAGGTGCTGGCACATTCGGTGTCCTGTGAAAGTCCGCTTCCTGATTCACATACAGCAGTCTTCTCGACGTGTCCTGCCAAGGCAGAAGGGGTGAGAGCTCTCTGGGGTCTCTTTTAAGGGCAGTAATCACACTCCTCACCCCCTCATGACCTAACCAACCTCCCAAAGGCCCCAACTCCTGATACCATCACCTGAGGGATTAGGATTTCTACATGTGAATTTGGGAGGGGGGGACACAAACATTCAGCCCACAACAATACTATCACATGTGCTAGTTTGTTTGCAAGATGGCCACTATATTTTCCTTCCCCTCTTGTAGGAGAAAGCCATTCCCCCACTGCGAGGAGGAATCTATTCCCTTGTTGTTTCTAATATGAGCCGGAATGTGACTGCTTTGACAACAAAATACAGTAGAAGTAACATGGGGTGACTTCTGAAGCTAGGTCATAAGAAGCCTTGCAGCTCCCAACTAGATTTCTTGGAATATTTGTTCAGGAGGTAACTAGTCCCTGGAAATAGTTTGGCTGTCCTGAGACTGTCAGGGAGGGAGGGAGCCCATCTGAGTCACTGGGAGAAAGATGCTCTTAGCCCCAGCTGTTCCCAACATCTGAGGTGTCAGACAGAAGAGAGAAGAAGACTTCAGATGATACCATCCTCACCTGCCATCTTATTGCAACCATATGAGGGACCCAAAGGAAGAACTGCCCCGCAACCCTCAGAACCATCAGAAGAAATAGTACCTTGTTGTTTTAAGCCCCTAACTCTTAAGAGTGTTTGGTTATGAAGCAAGAAATAATTGAAACATGATGGTAATTACGTGACATCTAGCCCATTTTCATGGATGTTGCATACACTCTTCATTGCCTAATGCAATAACTCTTCTCCCCCTCTTCCTTCCTAACAGAAACTTGATTTTTCTTTTTAAAAAAACGATTTTGTTTATTTTATTTGAGAGAGAGCAGACTCCTCTCGAGGAGCCAGACATGGGGATCGATCTCACGACCCTGAGGTCATGACCTGAGCCAAAATCAGAAGTCGGATGCTTAACCGACTGAGCCACCCAGGCGCCCCAGAAACTTGATTTTATTCAGGTAAGCATTAGGCAGGTCCCAGGGGATGAATCATACCTGGTCTAAATCAAGTTCAGTAATATATTTCTTTTACCTGTTTTTGGTTCTTAAGTTATTTTCGGCCAATTAGATAAAAATATTTTATTCCTTCATAAAAGGAGAGTTTTGAAAGAGTAGTCACTGACTGCCCTGGCCACATCCCTCCTGCCTGCTTCTGAATGCTCTCACGGAAGATGTGCCTGGAGATTAGCACACATTTGCACCTGAGATGCAACAAGCCCAAGGGCAAAAATTAATCCACTGAAAACGCCCAGGGGGATGTGGAAAGAGCCCAGAACCTTGCTACTATCTTTGAGCAACTGAATCAAGGTCAGCGGCCACCTTTATTTATAATAAATACCATAAATTTTTTTTCTTCCTTGATCCATAGTCTTCAGATGTCTTGTTTCTCGATCTGACATCATTCTTTATGATGCATTCTTATTCCTATGATTTTACTTTAGCATATACTATTGCATAGTTTAAACTATTTTTAAGATCTTCTAACACCTATATCTTTGTTCAATAATTTGCACTAAACTGACCCTGAAAAACTAGTCACTATGGGGAAGAAATTAGTAGAGGTGAAATATTATGGACATGGCCAATCAGTGTGATAAAAATATTGTTAACTTGGATGGGGGCACCTGGGTGGTTCAGTCAGTTAAGCGTCTGCCTTTGGCTCAGGTCATGATCCTGGGGTCCTGTGTCGGGCTCCCTGCTCAGCGGGGAGTCTGCTTGTCCCTCTCCCTCTGTCTCTCTGCCCTGCTAGTGCACCTGCTCTCTCTCTCTCTCTCTCAAATAAATAAATAAAATCTTTAAAAAAAAATACTGTTAACTTGGAAGAAAGGACTCCACTAAATTCTGCAGATAATGACTACAAAAGACAAAGCAACCTTAAAGCAAAACCACATTGTAGGAGTTGTGGATTTATGTTCTCTAGATATGTATAATCCCACTTTCCTTTTATTTCTGTGGGAAAACGAGTCTCAAAAATAATGTGACTTTTAAATTATGCAAGTCTTATCACCATAAATCTGTTGCATATATATATATAATGAATTCAAAATTAAGATTAGCTAAAATATGCTTTAAATGCTCAGAGACTATAAAGAGCACTTAAAATATGTAAAAATATTCAGAAAGGAATAATCTGTTCTATGGCTATGAAATAGGCCAAATTTTGTGCTATTCATTAGAAACATTAAATCTAGATTCAAGAGGCAAAAAGAAGAAAAACATTATTACACTTATGTCAGTAGGGAAAAAAGCAAATCAAAGGGTCTTATGTTTCAAGTAATAAGGGAAGTCAGGCTATATATAGTAACTGTTGCTGCTATTCCTCATTAGGATTCGCAGGTGGGGTGGGTGGAATGCAAACCTGCCATTTTCCACTGCACACCAGTCAGGTTTCTTTGCCTAAATCCCATCAATACTTTATTCTATTTTTTATTTAAAGATTTATTTATTTATTTGACAGAGAGAGTGAGCAAAAACAGGAGGAGCGGGAGAGGGAGAAGCAGGCTCCCCTCTGAGCAGGGAGCCTGATGCGGGGCTCCATCCCAGGACCCCGAGACCATGATCCAAACCGAAGGCAGACACTTAACCGACTGAGCCACCCAGGTGCCCCAACATCAATACTTTATATTATAACATGGCTCCAGCATAACCCAAACAAACATATCCTAGAGATTAACCACTAATCTCTCCCTGTGTCCATCCCTCGCCAAAAGAATTAAGACAATATTAAAATCTATTAAGAGATATAGTACTAAAATACATGGTACTCATGGGACACCTGGGTGGCTCATTCAATTAAGAGTTTGACTCTTGATCTTGGCTCATGTCCTGGTCTCAGGGTCGTGGGATCGAGCCCCACGTTGGGCTCCCGGCTCAGCGGGGAGTCTGCTTGAGATTCTCTCTCTCCCTTTCCCTCTACCCCTCACCCCACTAGTGCTCATGCACTCTCTCTCTCATAAATAAATCTTAAAAAAATAAAATATATGGTACTCAAATAATATTAGGACATGATAATAGAGTAAGGATCAGTACCTTAACATTGTACATGTCCCCATGAAGCAGAAAGGATTTAATGGAAATTTGCTCAGGCTGTAAGAACCAGAACAATAATTCATAAGTAGAATCTTAAATTTTCAGGAGAAAAGCTGTTTGAAAAATAATAACAATGCAGCTCTTAGTGCAAGCTACTAATTAAGGCAGTTAGTTTATGACACCAAGTAAAACAGTGACAAATGCTGACTTAAAATAATCAGAGTTTAGGTATCTCTTTTGTGAACTTTCACTATTCTAAGATCGAGAATAAAAACACAACACTTGTGAATCTAGAGACAATTCTTGATTATATATATTGATCGTGCAGTTTCTGGACTATCAAGGGTGACCTCAGGGATTTGGAGTTGAGCATCTGAAGGACCAAGTTTCCATTAACTGAGCTGGGGAAGGCAGTGGAGAAAGCAAGCCGGGAAGAGGGATCAGGAGCATAGTTTAATATATATTGAGTTTGAGATACTAACAAAATGCTGGCATTGACACGCCCCAGTCAGAATTTCCAGGACGAATAGTTCCTGGGGCCAGTTGACAAGCAGGGTGCTGACACATACCCCCCTCCCCTAGTCTCTCCCCAACCTTGTGTCTAGTGCTGAACTGCCGATGCAGGTTATCAAAGAGCCCACCTCAAATCCAGCTAAGAGACAGACAGGGGCTGTTCAATTTAATCCCACCCTCCTCCCCAGCGTGCTTCTCAGTGAATTTATTCTCTCTTCCAACTCCTACCTCTCCCCACCTTCTATGATGATGTCCTGACACCTTAATGGAAAAGCTTGGGGTCATGGGCACTTTTCAGTTCATCAGCTCACTTCCCCAGAGTCACCATCTTGTGACTCTCTTCAATCTCACATGATGAGCTTTCCCTTGTGTTCTAAGCCAGGTCCTTCACCTCGCAGAGGGGTCTGTCTCCCCCACCAGACTATGAGTTCTTTGTTTGGGAAAATCTAATGGTTCTTTTTTTTTTTTTTAAGATTTTTTTTTTTACTTATCTGAGAAAGTGAGTGAGAGCATCTCTGTAGGAACATGATACTAATAACACACTGTGGCTTTCAAACTCTATGCACACATACTACCTTTTTTTTATTCCTGGCAGAAGCGAGGATTGGAAAAGGCATAGCTAACCACAGGCATATCTGTGATGCTGCCCCTTCCTTTCCACCCCTTTTTGATTTATTCCCCGGGCTTTCAATCCCAAAGCAGTTCGAAGAAAAGGCGTTCAGTTTTGTCACGCTTCTTTGGGGAAGATGGCCACAGAGGGCGCTATAGGGCTGTAGATAGGAAACAATACTTTTGTACAGTTTCTATAAAGAGCTATTGTTCTTCAAAGGGCCATCACCAGGTAACAGCTCACAGTAAGTGCTCTGTCAACTTGGTTCCCATATTTTCTCACCACAGTGTTTTCCTTTTGGTCCCATATTTGTCTTTCTCTCCCCAAGTCCCTGTACCCCTCCCTGGGCTCCAATGCTGCAGCCCCAACGTCAATGGACATGCCCAGCTCTCTTGTGCAAACTTTTGGCCAAGGACAGTGATCCCGGGATTAGACCCAGTGGGTAAGCCGCCCCCGTTACAGCCTGGTGAAGAAAAGCCTCCCTCTCCCCATTGTACCCTGAGTGTGGGAGCCTCTCTGTGCTGTGCTTTGACTTGCCTCTAGGCTGCAATGTCTCGAGGCAACAACAGAGGGAACCAGTGCACTCTCTAAACGAGAAACTCCGACCTCCTCACGGATCTCGAGTCACCAGCTATTGCGATGTCAGATTCAGCCTTCTGGAGGGGATGGAATTCTCTGTTGTGGCGGGCCCATGCTGACTTTCTAGATGCTTTTCCTGCACCACGTGTTATCTCCTCCTTCCGAAGGGCAGTAAACTTGCACAGGGAAAGGAAATATGATTCAGGCCCCTTAGATACCACAAGGGGACAGAATACCTGGAGGAAATATTTAAAAGTACTGGCAAGGGACACAATTAGTCATCTGTGGCATCTCAGCAGTCCCCTGAGGAGGAGCCAAGGTTCTTTTTGTTCTGACGGGGCTAAGTCCAAGCCTGGAATTATAGAAATAAGTGAGAGGCACCTGGGTGGCTCAGTCGGTTAAGCGTCTGCCTTGGGCACAGGTCATGATCTCAGGGTCCTGGGATCAAGCCCTACATTAGGCTTCCCTACTCGGTGGGAGTCAGTTCCTCCCTCTCCCTCTGACCCTCCCCCCTGCTCATGCACCTGTGCATTCTCTCTCAAATGAATAAATAAAAAATCTTTAAAAATTTTTTAAAAAAGAAATAAGTGAAAGAGACGCCCTCGTCCAGAAGGCTAGTCAAGGACAAAGCACAAGCTGACACCCCTGCAACACCTCCCCCCCCCACTCCTGGATGAGATCTGGGTGACATTCCTCCAGGAAACTTCCAACTATCTTAATGTTAATGCTTTGCTAGAGGGAAAAACAACCTTACCTTGATAATAGCGAGGCCTCTGGTACCCTGAGGGTCTTCCTTAGCATACGAAAGTCCGTTTGGACACCTCCTTTTTTCCTTACCTCCCCCAACCCCATAGTATATAATCAGTCACCCCTCACAACCCTAGTGCAGTTCTTTTGCCCAAGGGTCCTGAGGTCTCAAGAATTCTATCTTGGCCTTGGGCTCCGGACCTCACCTAGGTTCAAAACTACATCAAAGGGAACAAATCTGAGAACCCACTCTGTGTCATGAGATAATATACACTTGTTGTTTTACTTCATTATAACAAAACAGATATTCCATCCATCTTAAAGCCAAAGCAACTAGGACCAAGAGAGTTTGGTTCATTTACTTGGGTTGCATAGACATCAGCGGGAGATTGAAATTAGGTTTGACTCTGCAGCTAGGGCTTGCTCTCCAGACCTATAGGGAAAGCACCAAAAAACCTGGTTCCACTTCTTCCTGAAGCTGCTTCTGACATGAAAGGGGATGTAGAAACTGCAAAGATGGGAAATGTTTTGACAGACCACCAAATTGACTCACCTACCTGAAGGTGTAGAGGAAGGGAATAAGAACAAAGTCTCTTAAAACAGGTATTTACAATGCCAGGAAGAACGGATTCTCTATAGGAATCCTCAGTAGCCAGAGTTTATGTCAACCACTGCACCTTAGTTCAAGCTGCCATAGCAAATTACCATAGACTGGGTGGCTGAAACATTTATTTCTCATGATCTTGGGGGCTGTGTTCTGAGATCACAGTGCCAGGACAGTCAGGTTCTTCATGAAGATTCTCTTCTTGTTTCCAGATAGCCCTTTTCTCATGTCTTCAATGATGGGGAACCAGAGGGAGGAAACAAGCTCTCTGGTATCTCTCTTCTTTTTAGAGAGAGAGAGAGGGTGTGCACACGCGAGAGGGGCGGGTGGGAAGGGAGAGGGAAAAGGAGAGAGAATCTCAAGCAGACTTTTTGCTGAGCACAGAACCCCTTGTGGGGCTTGATCTCACGACCCTGAGATTACGACCTGAGGCAAAACCAAGAGTCAGACAGACACTCAACCGACTGTGGCACCCAGGTGCCCCTCTCTCTGGTATCTCTTTTTAAAAAGAGACTATTCCCAGCATGAGAGTTCCACTCTAATGGCCTAATTACCTCCCCAACCCGCACTTCCAAATATTATCATATGAGGGATTAGGTTTCCAACATATTAATTCTTTTGGAAGGGGTCACACAAATAATCAGTCCATAGCACATGGCAAAGAGATACTGTTCAGGAGAGAAGAAAGAATGGGTTGGAGAGGGGCAGTGGATTCCTTACAGTTAAAAAGTGGAATTCCAAGTGATTCCCTGTTATTTCCTGGCCAGGTGGAAAGAAGAGGATATAAGCAGAAAGACAAGAGGAGTGAGGGAAACTAAAGGGAAAAAGGAAATCTACCAGGTGATCTTGCAAGAACATTTACAGGAGAGAAAATAAAAATATCTAATAAAAGTATAAAAAAGGTATACTCTAATAATAACAAAAACTCTCAAAATATCATTTTTTGCTTATAAAATTAAAAAGACAAAATTTTAACAATGTTTTATATTGATATGGGTGTTGTAAGTCATGTACTCTGCTAATTACAGCATAAATGTATGCAACTGGTCTACAAAGCAATTTTGTAATAATGTTAAATTTTGCAGACATGAATTAAATACTTATTCCTTTCTAGTTCAGTTTTTTATTACTACATTTAAAAATTACTTCAAAACTTAGCAATTTAATAAATATTTATTGTCACACATAATTTCTGCAGAACTGAATTCAGAATGGCTTAGATGGGAGGTTCTAGCTTAGAGGTCTCTCATGAGTTTGCAGTCTTCAGCCAGAGCTACAGTCATCTGAAGGCTTCGCTGGGACTGGAAAAGCCACTTCCAAGATGGCACACTCACATGGTTGTTGGCAGGAGGCTTCAGTTCCTTCGTTCCTCCTATGGAGAAGTCTAGAGGGTCTCCATGACAAGGCTGCTAGCTTCCCCCAAAACAAGGGATCAGCTAGCAAGGTAGAAGCTGCAATGTCTTTTATGACCCAGGAAGTCACACCCCATCATTTCCACAATATCCTGTTGTTATATAGGTCTGCCCTTTTCAAGGTGAAAGGTGCTATAAGAGATCATGAACACCAGGAGACAAAGATCACTGGGGGCCATTTTGGAGACTGGAACCACAGAGTCGTTACTTTCATGCTTGAAGGATTTGGATCTTCAAGAGCTCATCAATTAAAATATGGGCCAGCCCTTCTGTTTAAAGGGATTCCAAGGCATATCTGTTTTGGGTTATTCTTGGTACCACTTTTGAATGTGGCTCAATTATACAATTTAGTTCCTTTACCTTGTCAGCCACGGAGCAAAGGGAAGACATCACAGCGTAAGAGAGGTTGGAAAAGCAAAAGAAAGAAGGCTTTACGGGAAATTGGCTTCAAACTGGTAACTTCTGCTTGTAGCATTGAGAACGGCTTATATGTAACCAAGATATGGATTATAACAATGGTTATTTTTCACAAGGAGGACCTAGTCACCTTCTACAAGCTCAGTATTTACTCTCTCTCTGATTACAATATGCTCTTTCAACAAGATAGACTGGAACGAAATGCTTCTTTTTACTCACACTTTTCTAAGATGTGAATTGCTCAGAGTTCTTCTACAGAGTCCTAGCAATTTATCTGCACCTCCTTTAGAGCATTTTTACCTTCACTCCTTGGATCATATTGGTATACAATGTTTAATTGAATCTCTCCACCCAAGTTACTTGAAATCCAAGTTCATTTCCCTTTTTTTTTTTTAAAGATTTTATTTATTTGACAGAGAGAGAAAGAGAGAGAGAGAGAGCACAAGCAGGGGGAGTGGCAGGCAGAGGCAGAGGGAGAAGCAGGCTCCCCGCAGAGCAGGGGGAGCCCGACGCGGGACTCGATCCCAGGACTCTGGGCCTGAGCTGAGGGCAGTCGCCTAACCAACTGAGCCACCCGGGCGCCCAAGTTCATTTCCATTTTGCCTCTTTTCTCTATTCAGGACCTAAGTGCTCTCCCCACTCTGCCTTCCCTTTATACAAGCAGGTAGACGCCTGTGCTCATTGCCTTCGAAGAGCCTGTTAGTTTTATTTGATTTTTATATTCCCAAATCCCAAGCTCTTGAGAGATTAGTATTGACTTCAGATAGAGAAAAACGTTTGTTAGAAATAGCAGGAAAATGCACAGAGCTGTCTCTACTCCAGACCCCGAAAGGGCCTTGTAGACAGAAATAAGGCACATCTCAGCAGCAACCAGACAAGTTGATGACCCAGGATACCGAAGAGCAGATGGCTCCTTAGCTTCTCCATTTTGCACCACGTGTTACCCCACCTGCCTGGGAAGTTAGACAAAAGCCGAGGAAAAGCGGATGGGGGCAAATTGAGACTAAATTTCTGCCACCCCACCTTAATGGAGCTTGAAGTAGGTAAAGTTGAATTACAAAAAAATAAGAAAGGCTATATTTATTGCACACCCTCGTTTGTGGATCGGGATTCTTGTTTGCTACATCTGCTACCCAGTGAACGTTTGTAAATGAGCAAAAGAATTGAATGAATACATGAAACATACAAATTTGTAAAAGGTCCACGTTCGCCCAGGGCGCATGCATTTTGATAAGGTGAAGGGGACTAAGGAGCACAGAGGCTGGGCTTCCAGAGTTATGGCTGCTAGCGACCGGGTGAGGGGGTGGGGGTGGTGGCGAACCCGATCCTGCAGTTAACTGGGCTATTTCCCTTGGGATACCGTCTAGGAGAAATGTAGGCTGGGCTTCATTCTCCTAGGTTCCCAGTGGTGAGGGACAGGCCTCAACAAGAAAAAGGACCAGTCTTAGTCTCTGGTAACGTTTGAGAAAGCACTTGGCGTTGGCCTTAAACAGGAAGCTTTCATCGGAGTTCAACAACTCACGCTCTGGGCTTTTCTCCAAAACCCAATTCCTCTGGTCAGCTCTAGACCCGCCCCTTCTGGGTCCGCCTCCTCGGGCCTGCAGGATTGGCTCTTCCTCTACTTCCGGCTTCTGGACCCGGGTGCACTCGGTTTCCGGTGTCATGGCGGCCTGAGGTCCCGGCAGTCGGAGAGGCGGCTGCAGGCCCCTCCCTGCGGAGCCGCTGGTCCGGCAGGCGGGGATGTGACCGCGGGCCCTGCCGGCCTGCCCCGGGCGTCGCCTCAGCTGCCGTGCCAGTGCCCTCCGGCCACACCGATGGCGGGATCCGGCTGCGCGTGGGGCGCGGAGCCGCCGCGGTTTCTGGAAGCCTTCGGGCGGCTGTGGCAGGTACAGAGCCGCCTGGGGAGCGGCTCCTCGGCCTCGGTGTACCGGGTGCGCTGCTGCGGCACCCCCGGCTCGCCCCCCGGCGCCCTCAAGCAGTTCTTACCGCCGGGAACCACAGGCGCTGCGGCCTCGGCCGCCGAGTATGGTTTCCGCAAAGAGAGGGCGGCGCTGGAGCAGTTGCAGGGTCACAGGAACATCGGTAATTGCCGCTGCCTCCCTTCCCTCCTTGCCCAGGTCCCGGCCCAGCCGTGCACCCCCTCTCAGCCTGGCGTTCCGTCGCCTGTCCTTAAGGCGGGAGACGTGGGTCTGGCCCTCTCTTCGTCACCCGATCCAGGCCCCTTTCCCATCCCCCTTCACTCTGCAGTAGGGTGGAGTTGGGGGTCTGCTTTGCCCAGTGTCACGTAATAGATGCTCAATTAAGTTCTGTTTTGCCTCGGAGAATGCAGCACCTATTAGCGTAGAGTTATCTTTTCTAGTGAAAGGAGACATGTCTTTGCTAGATTTGTCATTTCTTGTATGGAAATTTTGAATCTTTGCATTATCAGTGAAAAACGAGAAATCCTTCTAGGGCTTGTGATAATGCTAATAACTCGTACAGATGTTATCTGATACATATTTAGTATGGATTTGGGCGAAATGACCCCAGTATTCACATGGGAGTCCTCTGGAAGTGTGAAAATTAGGAACACTTAATACTTGTACCCTGGTAAGACTATGTTACATGATTTAGATATTCAAAATATAAGATATATGATGGTCACTGATGATTGATCTATGAAAAGTCTTCACTGTCATGACCCTGAGTTTATAGTTAGTTATAGCTTTGGCTAATAAAGAAATGTCTTACTTCCTGGCAAGCGTAATCTATGTGTAATTTGAAGAGTTGCTTTTTTTATATTACCACTTTGGAGAAGAATTTCTTAACCACTAGTGTTGCCTTTTTTTTTTTTTTTTAATGCTTGCTAAAGGATGTGTATAACACCCTGGTATTTAAGAGTGAAATTTTTTTTGCAGTTTTTGCAAGCTTGAGGACTTGTTGAATCGCTGCAAGATTAAGTTAAATTGTCATCTTGAAAGACTTAGTCTTGTAATATTTATTTATTTTCCCCCTCCTTTTAATATTAGATTATAGAATGCTATTTTGGATCAAGAACCAATTTTCAACCAATTTTGTTTTTGCGGGTTGTGATATTCATCTTAAGAGTCCATAAGGTTTGGATTTTATTTTTAATCATTTTTGCTTGGTGCTTAGTGAAATACAATTTGATTATTGTGCCATATTTAATATCTTTGACTAGTAAGGAGCTGTGGGAGGTTTTCTCATCTTGTTTCATTAAAATAACCCAGTTGCCAAAAAAATCTTACTTTTGGGAGAAATAAATTACAGTGGGAGTGTGATGCTCATCTGAGTAATCCTTGCCTAGAGTATCCCAGATTGGCACTGCAGTTGTCTGTGTTAGCTGTAACTTATTCTGAGTCTGATTTTTAAAGCATTATAACTTACTTCTTTTTCTAGTGACTTTGTATGGAGTCTTTACAATCCACTTCTCTCCAAATGTGCCATCACGCTGTCTGTTGCTTGAACTCCTGGATGTCAGTGTTTCGGAATTGCTTTTATATTCCAGTCATCAGGGCTGTTCCATGTGGATGATACAGCATTGTGCCAGGGATGTTCTGGAGGCCCTTGCTTTTCTTCATCATGAGGGTTATGTCCATGCAGACCTCAAACCACGTAACATATTGTGGAGTGCAGAGAATGAATGTTTTAAACTCATTGACTTTGGACTTAGCTTCAAAGAAGGCAATCAGGTAAGAAATAGTTTAATAACAGGGTGGCTTTGGTCGACACTTAAGAGATATTTCTATCTAAAATACTGAAACGCTTGGGGATGAAGCAAATAAAAAGGATTTCATTGCCACCATGTAAAAAAAGGATGGATGTTTGGGTTAGGTAGGGTAATTAACAGGTAATTACTATTACTGCTGCCTTCAGTGTTGGTGCTCTGTCTTGTGGCAGAACGCACGTAACAGTTCTGGTGGTTTGTCACCTCTTTGCAGAGTGTCCTTATTTATCAACAGTGCCTAACAGACAAGAGACTAAAGAAAAGAGCTGCTGTGTTGCCTGTGAGAAGTGCCCAGTTAATGAACCAAATAATTAGGGTAGCCAAGGACTAAAAGTTTTTTTGGCATTCAGTTTGGCAGTGGTTTATTATACTTTAAGAGAAGTAAATACGCTGTGGTGATGGAAGGAAAGTGAACAGTTTTTTATTGGTTGTAATATTTACTCATCTTCTTTAGGATGTGAAGTATATTCAGACAGATGGGTATCGGGCTCCAGAAGCAGAACTGCAAAATTGCTTGGCCCAGGCTGGCCTGCAGAGTGATACAGAATGTACCTCAGCTGTTGATCTTTGGAGCCTAGGAATCATTTTACTGGAAATGTTCTCAGGAATGAAACTGAAACATACCGTCAGATCTCAGGAATGGAAGGTAAACTGTACCAGTGCTTTCCTTTGGAGTCCTTAATTCTGATTTAAGAGTACTCAGTTTATAACGATTCTCACTGGGGACGCTGTTTACTTCATCTCTGACATACTCCTCTTCCTGCATTTTTGGTACCTTAAGTGCTATTGTTTATTTTCATAGCTACAGATGTGCTAGTGAGTATTGCGTACTTACTGATCTTAGCCTGGGGCCCGGTGTGTAATAAGTGCTCGATAAAACGAATAAATGCACATTTCCAAAAAAAGCAGAAGTGATTTAGTTATACTACATCCTACAATATTACAAGTATAAATTTCATGATAATCTTTACATAAAGCTTTACAGTTAATACTTTATAAAGTATTTTAATGCACAATCTCATTGAATTCCCTAACAATTCTGTGAGGATCATTAGAGAGTGTATTGGTTATTCTACAAACGAAAAACTGGAGGCACAGATACGTAAGGCACTTGCTCCAGATCTTACCACCGGATGTCCAGACCTGGGCTCCGTATTCTGTTCTTCCTATTCAGAGTTTAGCATTCTGGCCAAGTTCCACAGTGCTTTATATTAATTTATAGTCCATATATGAGCTATCCTGGTAAAGTGAGTACTGTTTATAACATTGTTTCTGTGGGAACATGAGTTCTAAATTCCAAATCTCTGACATAACAACAAACTTTTTGTATGATCATAACTTAGGAATTAACTATATTATGTTTTCAAACGTATTCTGGGGCCTAAATGCTTTGATGGTATCAGTATCCTTTAGGCTAGAGGTTTGATAAATAATACAATGTTTAGGAATCATCATTGGTTTTGATATTAAGCAACAAGTATTTTTTGAGCATCTAGTAATATATAATTTGTGTATGGCTATTGTGCCATGTAGAGTTTTATTTCTTTTCAGCCCTTAGTCATCTGTTTCTAGAAGTATTCCTGGAAGGAATGCTTTAATTGTCTTGTGGGTGTACCTAATGCTTGCTTTTGGCAAAAAATGCTACCATGCAAGTAAAACTAGTATCGTTATTCTGCATTGGTACTTTCACACAATCAAGAGGCCAAGTATTCTTTCTTCAGCACTAATCCAAATACAGATCAATTACTTGGCATTGGTTTTGACTGTCTTTGAGACCTTTGGACTGTATCTGCTTGGCCCTGAGCTTATCAGAACTAAGTCACATTCAGGCATTTTGTATGTAATTTGGAGTATGGTGTGTATGAAGTCCCCAGTATTCACCCCTCTAAATAAAAACAGTATTTTATATTTTAATAATCTTCTGTGGAGACAAAATTGCCAAGCGAGTATGAGTTTGGGCTCTGAGGTCAAACTACTAGGGTTCATATCTTGCCTTCACCTCTTAAACTAAGTTATTTAGCGTTACTGAACCATGGTTTACTTTCTGTAAAATGAGGATAATAGCATTTTTCTCACAGAAATATTGAGGTTAAAAAATAAATGCTACCTAGTTCTTAGCATAGCATGTGGCCTATAGTAATAGTAAGTATTCAGAAAATTTTAGTATTAAGGATGGTATTAGGTCTTTTTACTTGTGTATACACTTCCACATTCTGAGAAAGCATAGTACTCAGAAAAGTTATGTTCCATAGGATTTAGAGTATGATGAATAATGTGATGGACGCAATTTTTAAATACTGCATTACTTTCTCTCTGATAGTTTACTTGTATCTGAAAACAGTTAAAAGACTCCTCATCAAGACACTCAGTACTCTACTGGCACACATTCATTTTCTCACTTTGTATTAAACTACATTTTGATATGGTTGCTTTGGCATTTGTTCTTACTCATTCATCTAGTAAATATTCATATAGAGTGCCAGGTACTGTGCTAGGTGCTGAGAATAGAGAAAAAAGTTCTTCCTCTAGAAGCTTACAGTTATGCACATAATCTCCTCCAATAAGATTATAAGCTCTCAGAAGAGAGTGTTTTCTGTTGCATTTTACCTACCAAACAGTACAGTGCTATGTGGCTAGTACTCACTAAATACAGAATGAATTGAATAACCAAAGGAAGACTTTTCTCCCTTTTTTTAGGCAAACAGTTCTGCTATTATTGATCACATATTTGCCAGTAAAGCAGTGGTGAATGCCGCAATTCCAGCCTATCACCTAAGAGACCTTATCAAAAGGTACATCATGTGTACTTTCAAGTTCCTATGTGTACATTTATTATATAAAGCTTATTTTTGTTGTGTTTTTGTTTGGATTTTACTGAATGGATTTATATTATTTCTGGTGATCACCTAGAGGCTCTTCCTGGCAGCTGTATCTTTGATAGGCCTCTTGTAGCTCTGGCAGCCCTATGTACTTGGTGGAAATTAGGTTTTTGGTTTTTTTGTTTGTTTTAGGGTTTTTTTGAAAGTAGGTTTTTAAAGAGCGTCTTTATTAACTAAAGACTGAGTTTGCTTTTGGACTACCAAAAAAAAGTTTAAAATAAGGTAGCTATGTATTATACTTTAAATAATTAACTGCTGGAAACTCTGGGGACAGATATAATGTTTCTGATTTCTGAGTAGGTCCAAACACATTAGATATTTTAAAATAAGACATAATGTGTATTATCACATAGTTGGCCTTTCACATTTCTAGCATTATGGGCCAGAAATGAATAACAAAATAATTATGTTGCAAAAGGATTGATCTCTCGATCAAGTCAGAATATTATTTTTTCTTTGGAATAATGGCCTTATAAACCTTCCAACTAGGTTTTTGGGGGGGTTGTTTTTTTTAGAGCTTTTTATTTCGAAATAATTACAGATTCACAGGAAGTTGCAAAAATGTTACAGAGAGGTCTGTGTACCCTTCACCCAGTTTCCCCCAGTGGTAACATCTTACATAACTGTAGTACGATATCAAAACCAGGAAATGGACATTACAGTCTGCAGAATTTACTCAGATAAGACCTTAAAATTTTTATTCGCACTTATTTGTGTATGTGTGTTTTACAAATTAGTTTTCAATAGCTGTTACTATCTGATTCGTATTAGATTTACAAGTGACATTTTACATGAAAAGATGGCATTGTGAAATTATGTAATGGGTTCTAACTTGGAAGTCAAATCATGTAAGTTCTAGTATTGACTTTGTTTTGGTTCAAAAAGGTGATTTTATTAAAGCATGGGGACGGACCTGTGGGCAGAAAGAGCTGCTAGTATTGACTGTTATTTGGGATCTTTTCCCTCTTGATTGTGCAACTAACACTAAATTTGGAAGCTGCAGAGAATTGTGATCAGCAAAATAAAAATTATAAACCTACTCTCTAGTGTTAGCACTTTGGTGTATTTCTTTTCAGTATTTTTTCTATGTATTTTACTGTGTGTGTGTGCAAATCATTTGAACCTTTTTTTTATTGTAGAATAAAACATGAATACTGAAAACAAATGTTAACTTCATGAATCCTTAAGAATATTCTTGTATTTACCATTCAGGTCAAGAAATAAAACTTTGCCAGCTACCCCAGAAATTCTCTGTGTCCCCATCTTAATTTTCAGACCTTCTTCCTCCCTAAAAGTAGCCACTGCCCTGACTTTTATGGTAATTACTTCCTTGTTTTCATTGTAGCGTACATCCTTAAACACTATGGTTTAGTGTTCCTTTTCTAAACAAAAATCCCTTTTAAGTTTCTTTTATTTATTTGTTTATTTTTTTAAGATTTTATTTATTTATTGACAGAGAGAGAGAGAGAGAGAGAGAGCACAAGCAGGGGGAGTGGCAGGCAGGCATAGGGAGAGGGAGAAGCAGGCTCTCCGCTGAGCAGGGAGCCTGACGTGGGGCTCGATCGCAGGACCCTGGGACCATGACCTGAGCCGAAGGCAGCCACTTAACCGACTGAGCCACCCAGGCGCCCCCCCTTTTAAGTGTCCTTTAATCTGAAAGGTCCTTTTCCATCTTTTACCCCGCTTTTTCCTTGTTTTTTTTTGTTGGACAACCTGGGTGTTGGCTCAATATAGCTGTCTGCAATCTGAATTTTGCTGATTCTGTTAATCCTGGTATAGCTTAATATATTTCTTTGTTTTTCCTGTATATTGGTAGTTGTATCTAGAGGGGTGCAGTTTGCAGAGGGGGACATGACTGTAGATGGTATTGTGTTCTTTTATAAAGAGGCACATAATGTAACCATCTCTATTTTATGTGTTAGTAACTGTTAATATTCAGTGCCTGGATCCATTACTTTGTTAGGGGCTGCAGAATGGGATGTTCTCATTCTGTCATTCCGCTTCATTTGGTTAACCAAAGACAAAGTAAATGCTTGATTTCTCTCTCTCTTTTTATTTCCTAGTTTTCATAATGAGTTGATTCCCTGTCATCCTCCATAGGGGCCACCATTTCCTTTTGAAAGTTCAGTGTGTTTTGATTTGGTAACTGCAACTCATTGCAGTTCTTATCCTAATTGAAGCTAAAATGGCCCCATCTTTGATGAATGTGAGCCGTTTAAGTTGGTTGTGGTGGGCCTTCTTACCTTTTACAGCTTCTTTGCTCTCTGATGTGACAGGATGTTCCCAATTCATCTTATACATTTCCTGCCCCAGACCTGGAAGTAGCCAGATTTCTTTCTTCGAGAAGCCTGATTTCTTTTAGTAGGAAATAGTATTTTAAAAACACAGTCTGGATTTTAGGAATACTCTTTGCTACTGGGACGGTCATTGTTTCTAGGCCTTATTTTAAGTGGACGGAGTTCATACTGGTATTTCCAATTCACATTCAAGACCACAGAGGTTTTATTTAACTTCTGTTTCACATCTCTCTCTTTCTCCTTCTATGTCAAGAAATCTGATTTTCTTGGACATCGAAGAAGAAATCTGGTTCTTAAGGACAAGGGGAATGCTAGAATTAGAATATTTTATAATTACTCATTTGCTTTATTCCAGCTTACATGAAAACAGTCTCAGAATCAGTCTCAGAATCATAATACTCTAGGAAGATTATTGAAAATGATTATTTTTGCATATGCTTTTCCCATTCTTCCTCCATTTGAAAAATAGTTGTATCTTCATCATCAGATTATATAACCATTACATGCCATACACTCTGTTTTAACACTCGAATTTATTCTCAGTTCCACATGTAACTGTACGTTACTGTTCACCCCTGGTCCTTGGGGGCTGTCTCTCTCATCGTTTTAGTTTCTGAAGCTTGATCTCTAGAGGCCATAGGATTAACGTTCTCTGAGTTCTTGTGGGCCAGTGGTCAGTTGTGCTTCTTATACTGGAGAGTCTGTTCATCTGGATTTGAAAATGAGTGGCATACTTTTTTTCCTTGGGTGTCTTAAACATATTAGTCCCGTTTTATTCTGGCTTGTAGTGTTGCTGTTGAAAAGGCTAAAGACACTTCTAATTGTCTTTATATTAAAAAATCACTTGGTCTTTTTTGTCTAGATGGCCAGACAATTTCATCTCCTTCAAAGTTAATTGATTTTACTGGAATATATCTTGATTTTGATTGTTCTGGGTTGATATTCTCAGGAAAATAGATAGTTTCAGATCTTTTTGCTCGTTTGTTTTAGGAAGGTGTGCTTAAATTACTGTTTTTATTTATTTATTTTTTATTAAAGATTTTATTTTTTTGATAGAGACAGTGAGAGAGGGAACACAAGCAGGGGGGAGTGGGAGAGGGGGAAGCAGGCTTCCTGCTTCGATGCGGGGCTCGATCCCAGGACCCTGGGATCATGACCTGAGCCGAAGGCAGACGCTTAACGACTGAACCATCCAGGCGCCCCTTAAATTACTGCTTTTAGTATTCATTCTCTTGCTTTGGTTTTTTTCCTTCAGGCACTCCTATTCTACATATATTGGATTTTCTTTGACAGTACTCATTTTCATTACTTTCTCTTGAATTTTTTTTATCTCTTGTATTCTTTTTGATTTTTTTTTAAGATTTTATGTATTTGTCAGAGAGGGAGAGAGAGAGCGAGCACAAGCAGGGGGAGCGGCAGGCAGGAGAAGCAGGCTCCCTGCTGAACAAGGAGCCCAATGCGGGACTTGATCCCAGGACCCGAGCTGAAGGCAGATGCTTAACTGACTGAGCCACCCAGGTGTCCCTATTTCTTTTTGGATTTTTAAAAATGTTCTTTTCTGCCTTCTATTTATCTTTAAGATACTATCTCTTGTGTTTGTTCATCCTTATAAGTTCTTCTAGCTTTATTTTATGAAATGATTTTTTTGTTCTATTTCTAATTCTTTCTTGAGTTCTATTACCTAATTATTGAGATTTTCTAATTTAAATTTATGTTGCTCTTTCATATCTTTTATCATTTTAAAAAACATCTTTTGCTCATTTTGAAACAGTAGGTTATAGTGTCAATCTGTGTTCTGATCATGTCTTTCTGGCATGCATTCATTGCCTCGGGGCTATCATTTTGCAGTTCTTGTCTTTTGTGTAATAATTTTGTTAGCAGTGCTTTTTATGTGGTTCATTTTTATATGAAATTCATTTCCTAAACTTATAGAAGAAGGTGTAGTTGGGATAGCTTTTCTAATTGTGTAGGGCTCCTTCTCTTGTTTTTGTGTAATGTTAAAAAGGGGGGGTGTTTTTATTCTGAAATCTCCTGGCTCTTCCCCTCCACTCCTTTTTTCCTGGTGTCTCTCTCTCTGTCAATTTTTATTTACCCTCTCCTACTCAATTTGGATTCCATTTTTAAGATTTCTGTTCTCAGTAGGACTTTGCCCTGGGAGGGAGCTTCAGCTAGTTAGTTTTGAGAAGTCATAATGTCTAGATTTTTCCAACCCCTTCAGATTTTACAGAGGACTCCTTGCATTCACTTGGAATTAGAATGTATAACCCCTTGTAGTTACAGTTGCTTTTCTCCATTTGGCTTACTGAGCTTTGCAGTGAGGACCTGTTGGATATTTTGGGTTATTTTCTCTGCTTCATCAGATCATCTGTTGCTTTTCTCTTCTTCCTTCCATACAGATGTTGATCTGGTGCAAGGCTTACTACTATTGATGGTTTGTCCCTAGCCTCTTGTATTTTAGCATTTATTGGGGTTACTTAGTTTTGTTGTAAATGTCATCCATGGGTTTTTGATTTTGTTACCAAGTTGTGCTGTTATTAGTGGGATTTGATAGAATTCAGAAATCATGTCACCACTGTCATCTTTTTTTTTTTTTTTAATTTGGATTACCCTAAATTTACGTCTAGCTTTTTTTTTTTTTTTTCACTTAATGTTATATAGTATGGATCACTTTCCTATGTTGCATTTATTAATCAAAAACATCATTTTAAATTAAAATATAATATTGTGCCATAAGTTTGTTTCATGAGTTACTGAACCATTTACTCAGAAATAGCTTTGGGGGGGCACCTGGGTGGCTCAGTTGGTTAAGCGACTGCCTTCGGCTCAGGTCATGATCCTGGAGTCCCTGGATCGAGTCCCGTGTCGGCAGGGAGCCCGCGTCTCCCTCCGACCCTCCCCCCTCTCGTGTGCTCTCTCTCTCTCTCATTCTCTCTCTCTCAAATAAATAAAAAAAAAATCTTAAAAAAAAAAAAAAGAAATAGCTTTGGGGTGCCTGGGTGACTCAGTCAGTTAAGTGTGTCTGCCTTCGGCTTAGGTCATGATCCCGGGTTCTGGGATTGAGTCCTGTGTCGGGCTTCCTGCTCACTGGGAGTCTGCTTCTCCCTCTCCCTCTGCCCCTCTCCTGCTTGTGCTCTCTCTCTCTCTCTCTCTCTCTCAGATAAATAAATAAAATCTTAAAAAGAAAAAAAGAAATAGCTTTTATATTTTTTGTAGGTGAATGGCTCAGTAAGCCATGCTAATATAATTAATGTTGTGATGAACATTTAGACATTTTAATTTTCTTTAATGGTTTCATTTTCAAAAGATTTTTTAAAAGATTTTATTTCTGTGAGAGAGAGAGAGAGAGCACAAGCAGGGGAGTGGCAGGCAGAGGGTGAGGGAGAAGCAGACTCCACGCTGAGCAGGGAGCCTGATGCGGGACTCAATCCCAGGCCTGAGCCCAAGGCAGACGCTTAACCGACTGAGCCACCCAGGTGCCCCTCATTTTCAAAAGATTTGACCATAATGATAAAGATACATGTTTTTGTGTTTTAGCATGCTTCATGATGATCCACTCAGAAGAATTCCTGCTGAAATGGCATTGTGCAGCCCTTTCTTTAGCATTCCTTTCGGTAAGTTGTATACGTCTTTTATTTTTTTCTTGGTCATTTGACAATCAGATAAGACATCAGAGCTTTGCCTCGTGTTCATCCATTTATTTTGGTGAGTTTACATTTAACTGTGTTAAAATGAACCTTAACAGCCCCTCATATTGAAGATCTGGTGATGCTTCCTACTCCAGTGCTAAGACTACTGAATGTGCTGGATGATGATTATCTTGAGAATGAAGAGGAATACGAAGGTAACTGCTTCCTAAATTGTATTTTAATGTCTTTTGTAACTAACTCTAGAGTAGACGTATTGAATTGAGGATATTGAACTACATGATTTCTAAAATACCTCACTTTTTGATTTCTGCTTTAGATTGGATATGTCCCCCCCCAAAATCATGTGGCAAAGCCCCAGTCCCCAGTGTGATAGTATTTTGAGTTGGAGCCTTTCGGATTTAATAGGATTAGGTTATGTCCTAAGGGTGGGGCCCTCATGTCCGAATTAACAACCTCTTTTTTTTTTTTTAAGATTTTATTTATTTATTTGACACAGAGAGAGAGAGAGCACAGCAGGGGGGGAGCGGGAGAAGGAGAAACAGACTCCCTGCTGAGCAGGGAGCCCGATGTGGGACTCATCCCAGGACCCTGGGATCATGACCTGAGCTGAAGGCAGACGCTTAACCAACTGAGCCACCCAGGTGCCCCCCAATTAACGACCTTTTAAAAAAGAGGAAGAAACAGGAGAGCTCTATTCACTATGTGAGGATATGGCAGGAAGGCAGCCGGCTACACCAGACCCTGAATCTGCTTACACCTTGCTGTGGGAATTCCAGCCCTCAGTCCTGGAGAAATAAATGTGTGTCGTGGAAGCCACCCAGTCCGTGGCATCTTGTTATAGCAGCCTGTGTAGGCTAAGATGATTCCTTGGGCCTTTTGGACTCCTTTACATTTCATAAGCCTTTACTGAATTAATAAAGATTAATTTTCCCAGCATGTTCCTTCCATCTGTTCTTTCTAGTCCTGCCTTGTGCTTCCATTTCTCTGTCTTAGCTCTTGGTTTTGCTTTTAACAACTCATTCCTTCGAGATGTGTTTACTGAGGACTGGCTCTGTACTTGCCACTATAGGATTATTCCTTGTCTTTAGTGTAAGAGAGACAGTTATAGCAACAAATGGTTAGAGTTTTGATAATTCTGAAAGTAGGGTAATACACAGAGGCAGAGAGGAAAGGGACTTAACTCATGCTGAGTGACCCATGGGGATGTGTCTATGGGGGTGATATCTGAGCTCTGTTAGTAGGTGGAATTGCTTGGCTAAAAGTTGAGGGGTGGTGAGGAACTGGCACAAAGAGAGATGAGAGAAAGTGTGGCGTGTTCTGAGAATCGTGAACTGGAGTGTGGCTCTAAGGATGTTTATTGGGGAGCAATCAGTTGAAGTTAAATAGCCAAGAATACAGATACGTAACAGATTCGTTTGCTATGTTAAAGAATTTGGATTTTATCTGAGAGATGATAACATTGCAATATGACACAAAAGAACTTTATACCAGGGGTAGAATCTAAGTCCCTGGCTTATAAGTACCCAATAAATATTTGTTCTTTGTTGAATGCAATAAAGAACCATTAAAAAGTTAAAATAGGAGAGAGCTATAGTCAGACTGAGGTTTTCTTAAGAGCAATCTGAAAGCAGAGTGGTGAATGGACTAAAACAGAACAAAATTTAAAAGTATCAGTTACTTAGTATTAAACATTTTCTTTGTGGAAAATTAAACCATTACAGATAAAGCTAACTTGACCCCACTATCTCTTGTAAGGGGAAATTATTTTGTATTCCTGAGCTTTATTTATCTGACAAATGAAATAAACATAATTTCTTTGAATCTGTAGTAGTTGTAAGAATCTGCAACCTCAACTTTTCAGGGTGCCTATTTATGTGAAAGAATAGTCTTGCCCTCAACATTGTTTTAATCAGGTCATTGTGGTATCGGGGATTCTAAAGATACTACTTAATGTCCTTGAAGTCAGTATACCTACTGTCTTCATCACCGAATTCTATTAATAATTTTTATCTCTATAAAACTCAAGCTTGGGCATACTGTGCCTACTCTTTTCTTTGTATCTTGTATAACGCTTTTTTTTTCTCCTGCTTATAAATACATTGAGTGTTTAAATGTTGCTGTTAAATCTTAGTGTTTAAGAATCTTACATGAGGGGCGCCTGGGTGGCTCATTCAGTTAGGTGTCTGCCTTCGGCTCAGGTAATGATCTTGGGGTTGAGCCCCGTGTTGGGCCGTCTGCTCAGCGGGGAGTTTGCTTCTCCCTCTCACTTCTCCCCCTCAAATAAATAAATAAAATCTTAAAAAAAAGAAATCTTACATGAACTGAGGTTCCTGGGTGGTTCAGTTGATTGAGCCTCCGACTCTTGGTTTTGGCTCATGTCCTGATCTCCTGATCTCATGATCAAGCCCCATGTCTTGTGCTCAGCAGGGAGTTTGCTTCTCTCCTTCCCCTCCCCGGCTCTGGAGCATGCACCCCCTTTCCCCCTCCCCGGCTCTTGCGCACACACTCTCTCCCTCTCTTTCTCAAATAAATACATCTTTAAAAAGAGACTCTAAAAACTAAAGTGCAACAGACAATATAGTAGCATTCAATACCTTTGTTCTGATTAGCAAGATCGGCATCAGATAATGCTTACTAGTGGTAGGGGAACTTGCTTAGCTAGAAATCATACATGTTGGGATGGCTGTCTTGTAATCTTGGTGCTGGTTGGGCAGGAAGTTGGATTCAAACCTTCCAGTTTAGACCAAAATAGATTGTAAATCAAGATTAAGATCAAGATTCCAAATCAAGAAAATAAAGGGAAAAATTACTTCATAGCTCTTAACACAGACAAACACAGAGCCCTTATATGTCAACCCGATAAATAGTGGGTAAAGGATATCAGTAGACAGTTTATAGAAGAGGATGTGCACCTCTGTCTCCTGTACTTCATTCTCATTTATCAAAATGCTCATTAAAACCGTACAGTGAGATCTTTGTCACCTAACATATTGACGGTGAAAATATTCGATAACCCTCTTATGGGTAGAATATAGAAAAATATTTTCAAAATACACTTCACATCATTGGAGAGAGTTTAAATTGCTAAACTTTATGAAAGGCAGATTGGTAATTCTAAAACAAAATTACAAATTCATACTCATTTTGTCCTCACAGTTCCACTTCTAGAGTCAACTTGGAAATATATAAATGAAATGAGATATATACAGGTTTATCTATTATAGTATTTATAAGGGCAAAACATTTGGAAATAGTTTATTTAGTAGTAGGGGACACAGTGGAGAATTTATTGATCACTCATAAGCTGAAATAACTACACAGCAATAAAAACAAATGAGAAAATTTCACACAGTGATATTAAAGAATCTTAAAGATGCAATGTGTAAGTAAAGGAAAAGCAAGATTGGAATTTTTTTAGAAAACATACATGATCATGTTTGCTTGTATAAGCTTATAATATTTATGGAAGGATGCAGAAGAAACTGATGTTGCCTTCAGGGAGAGGAAGAGAGGCAGTTGGAAAAGTGGGAAGAAGACTTGTTTTGTTTTTTATTTTTATTTATTTATTTATTTATTTATTTTTAAATTTTATTTATTTATTTGACAGAGAGGGAGAGACAATGAGAGAGGGAACACAAGCAGGGGGAGTGGGAGAGGGAGAAGCAGGCTTCCTGCTGAGCAGGGAGCCCGATGCGGGGCTCGATCCCAGGACCCTGGGATCATGACCTGAGCTGAAGGCAGACGCTTAACGACTGAGCCACCCAGGCGCCCCTGTTTTGTTTTTAAAATCATTTTAATATTAACTATTCAAAATGTTAAATTTAACATATAAAAAGAATTATTAAGTGCATTGAATTTATATTATTCTTAAGCTTAGTTTTAGATGTAGAAAATGACCTCTTTACTTAGATACGGATTTCTGAATTCTTTGATGCTTTAAAATTTTTAAATAATGAATGCTTGGTAATTACAGCAAAGTGGTTACTGTTCTGTGTTTTCATAATCAGATGTTGTAGAGGATGTAAAAGAGGAATGTCAAAAATATGGACCAGTGGTATCTCTGCTTGTTCCAAAGGAAAATCCTGGCAGAGGACAAGTAAGTGAATGTTTCTTTAGTTTCAGAATTATTGAGAGGTTACTAAAATTCTGAACAAATGTTTTAGTTCTATAGAAAGATGTATGTACACAAAAATGTTGCTAGAAATGATGAATTTTGCATCATGGATGTTTTTATTTTCTTGTCCTTTTCACTTTTTTCCCAAGGTTCTGTGATATGCACGTGGTTTTTTTATGGGTTAGAATTTTTTTCTTAAAAAATGTTCTCTACTTTTGAGCCATTGTGAACAGTGACCCCAACTGTATCACATGCTAATTTAGGTCATGTCAGCTACAGAAATATTATGGCCTACTTTTGTTCTGATTAAGTAGAGGCAGAAAACCATTTAGGTTCGGTGCTCATTGTAATAGAATCATCCTTGCTGACTTAAAGGAGGCAAGTGCACTGACTGAGGGTCCTGAAATCTGTGCTCTGGCCTCAGCGTGACCGGCTTCGTGATGGTAACCCTTCGTTTTTCATCTATAAAATATATAGGCTAAAACTATGATTCTAAATTTTTTGGCAAAGAATATTAGAGAAATCTTTTGAAAGCTCTTTTGAAGATCTTTCATCTGTAGTATTATTTTTCTGGGAACAGAATATTGTTTTATTCAGGGTTTCTCAACCTTGACACTATTGACATTTGAGCTAATTCTTTGTTGTGGGAGCGGTCGTGTGCATTCTGGGTATTTAGCAGCATCCCTGCTCTCT
This sequence comes from Callorhinus ursinus, assembly GCF_003265705.2. Taxonomy (NCBI): domain Eukaryota; kingdom Metazoa; phylum Chordata; class Mammalia; order Carnivora; family Otariidae; genus Callorhinus; species Callorhinus ursinus. Next base: position 849,913 of record NW_027397116.1, read on the forward strand.
GCCCTATAGATGCCCTCCTGCCCACTCCCCGTTCTCAGGTGTGGCAGTCAAAAGTATCTCTCAACACTGCCACGTGCCCTCTGGTGGGTGAAATCACCTCTTGTTGTAGATTATTATTTTATCCTTTGGTTCAGTATTATGAAAATGCTTGGCAACTAAAGAAAGAAATGAAAGAAATTTCCCTCTAAGCTTAGTGAAAAGTTATTGCCAATGTAGAAATAATATTTACCTCATTTAGTGTCAGCAATATACTATAGACATCATTGCTGTTTATTTAGTCAACTGGTATTTATTGAGCATCTCTTATGTTCTAGGCCCTGATAAAACAGTGCACGGAAGTGCCCGGAAAGCAAACACTAATAGGACACGTTCCATGCGAACTCGCCCATTCTCGCTTGTCCGACTGTTCATAATTTGGGGAAATTTTCCTTCGTGATCACATCGGGTCTAGTGATATAGTGATAAGTGCTGTGGGGGAAAAGGTCTAAGGAGAAGAGGTTTAAGGAGTGCTGTGGTGAGGAGGATTGCAGTCACGTGGCAGTGGTCGGGAAGGCCATACTGACGTTACGTGTGAGTTGAAATATGAAGGAGGTAAGGAAAAGAGTTACAGGCTTGGGAACAGCAGGTTCAGAGGCCCTGAGTTTGCCTGGCAGGTGTGAGAGGTTAGTGTGACTCTGGCAGAGTGAGAAAGAGGGGGATATGATGGATTTGCTCACAGAGGTGAGGGGGTGTAGGGGCAGATCAGGTAGGGTGAGCTTTGTGGCACTCGAACTGACACTGGCTTTTACTCTAAATGAGAGGGGAAGGTCTTTGAAGACTTTGAAGGACTAACGTGATCTGACCCGATATTAACCTCAACCATCAGTATGAAATGGAAGACACAGAATAGAAAAACAGGAGGAATATTTTCGGGGAAGAAGTATCAAGCTTTCAAATGATACAAAAAAATAAATATTCAACAGCTAGAGGAAATTTGCTACGTTAAGAAGCTTTTGTTGACATTTAGAGGAGAATGAAAACAACTGATGAACTCATGGAATCACAGGTTTAACTTCTCCAGGTTATTTGAAATGTCTGTTACCTAGTTGGCAAAGTCAGTCTTCATTTGAATTTTCCATTCAGATTAACAATGCTGTGGATTTTTTTTGAAGGACTATTTTAAAAATCACTAAAAACTTAAATTAGGGAACGGATCTTATAATTACAAAAGTAATCAAGATTAAAGTGATACAATTATTTAATCCCATTATAATTTATAAAAATGTTTTTCCTCTTTAGTTTGGAATGATAATGTATAAAATTGTAGGTTATCTGTGAAGCGAGGAGTGTGCTAGAGAGCATGGTATTCCTTCCGTAAGTGCATGTCTACTCATTGAACTTTGGTGTATGGATTTGGAAGTCATTGAGAATCAGGTTAAAAAAAAATCAGAAAGAGCTTCATTCTTCCTGGACATCATCTTCTAACTTTTCTTTTGTATTCAGTGAGAAAGCATATGCCGTGAGAACTAACTGGTCCTACAGCCAGCATATACTTTTATTTTCTGTAAAAAAAAAAAAAGGGATATAAAATATTAAGTATTTCTAAAATGAATAAAACTATCATTGACAGATTAGAGTATGTGTTTTATGATATAATTGGATAATATAGGTCTCACCTACATTATTACGTGAAGTACACATACTCTGGAAGAAGTCATTATTAAATCATCAGAATTTTATCAACATTATCCCCATGTAGTTAGATTTAAGGTAAATAGCCTTGACTGACTGTACTGAGTGGGCCGATTGGAAGTGTTTTTATCTCCAGCTAATAGCACAGTTAAGGATGGCTTTTAGGAATAGCTGAAAATCCCCACTTAGCTTTATATATATGAAAATCAGGGCAATTTTTAGCACTGGATGATCTCTACTTTGTCTTTATGAGGAATATGTAGCTTGAAAATAGTCATGGCATGGAAGTGGAAAAGTGTGTTTTACCTCTCCATTTTACAATATACACGAATTCAGAAAATCCCATCACAGGCCAGAATATCTGAGGTCTGATGTCATGCATCATCCTTAATACATCCTTAATACATCCGAAATACTCACATAAGACAGGGAGTGAGCAATTGGTCATAGGCTGGGCATAGTGTTTTGTTTACCAACGAAGGAAAATTCATTTAAAAAGTACTATATTTGGAATTGTCTTTTTTTTTCCCCCCATGCCCTGGAGGTTTTTAATACATTTTGGAAATAACTTTGTCAAGTGGGAGAAGGGCCCTTAGGAAAGGGGAAATGAAAAAGGAGAATCTGCCTCGAACTTCTAGGTAGATCCGATTTTAAGAGAAGGTACAGGTGAAAGCTAAGAATCTGGAAATTGATTTCCCTCAAGCAATCTATTTTTGCTTCCCTTTGAAAGAGTGTCTAGGATGCTCGCATCCCAGTTTGAAGCCTGTTGACATCACGAATGAGCAAGTAACAAGAAGATGAGGCCATTCTTTTTCTGGTTCAAAAAGTTATGGATAAATGAAGACAAGTCATTTAAAATGATTTCCCCTCCCAGGAACTTTGGCTTTAGATCAACAAAAAGAGCATAAATTATTACGCTGTATCCTCTATCTGTCTCAGGTTGGAATGCAGATACTCTTTAAAAGGAAAATACCTGGTTTAAACTTAACTCCTCACTGTAGTTATGGCTTTTACAAATCTTTAATAGGTATAAAATCCAGTGACTTTGACCAGTAGTTTTTCCTCCTTCTGCTTTTAAAGGTGTGGATTATCTTTGGGGCACTGTGAAGTGCATTTGCTCTCTGGGCTGTTTGGCCCTTCCTCTGGCAAGTGTCCAGTGCTGTTCACCACTCCTGCAAGAACATGGCCAATGGATGTACATTTTTCACTCAGCTTGTCTTCCATGGGTTTTTCAGAACCGAACAGAGTTAAGGAAGTATTCTAAACCTTGCTGCCCAAAAATGTGGTCCACGAAACAGCCTCATTGGCATCACCTGGGAGTTGATTTAGAAATGCAGAGACTCAGGCCCACCTTAGACCTCCTGAAAACAAGTCTGCATTGTAACAAGGCCCCCAAAAGATACGTGTGTGTACGCTAAAGTTTGAGAAGCCCTGTTCTAGAACAGTCTTGATGGAAATGAAGCCGACTTTGTTTTCTCTGCCCTCTTACAGGTTTTTGTTGAGTATGCAAATGCTGGTGATTCCAAAGCTGCTCAGAAATTACTGACTGGAAGGATGTTTGATGGCAAGTTTGTTGTGGCTACATTCTACCCGCTGAGTGCCTACAAGAGGGGATATCTGTATCAAACTTTGCTTTAATCAGTAACCTAAGGACTCTTTCCTGTTTCTCCTCCTCCATTTCCTGGGTTATTGTATTCTATATCTGAATGCAGAAGTACCCCCTTACCGTTTTAAGGGAATACTTTGTACATTTACTTAATCCTACTCATGTGCAGCCATTGCTCAAGCAGTGGCTGCATTGCAAACGTTTGGCACTGAGTAGGACAAGACCTCTCAGCTATACATTGAGGGGTTTTAGAGCATCCATATGGGCAACCTTTTTTTGTGCAGTAGGGCGAGTGCTGCTCTTCAGTATGTAACCTAAAAAGATTAATTATTTCATGTGATCATGAAGCAAGGATGAATAATATCATGTCATAGTGAATATTAACAAACTTGTCAAGAGTTGGTGACATCCCTTACAGATTGTTCCTTTATGTGACGTCAGATGGTTCTTCCTTATCACTGATACTCATAGCTGGCCCTGGATGCTCCCAGTCATTGTTAAGTAACCGTCAAGCAGCAATTACCTACTGTGTTCTTAACACTGAGTTACGAATTTTTTTAAAGGAGTACGGTAGTACTGAATATTCCTTTAAAGAAACTGCAGTGAGCCTATCTACTTCTTTTTTTTTTTTTTAATTAAGGCTTTTCAAATAGAAAGCTGATGCTTGATCTTGCACAATTTTTATTCTAGTGTGTGTGCTTGAGTGGGTGTGCAGGTATGAAGGATTAGGGAAGATTTGAGTCAGTGTGCTTTATAGTGTGAGTCTCGTGAGCTAGTATGGTCTATGCCTGTCTCTCCCCAGCTGTTTCCTATCTGTCAGATTTAGGATCTATGTTTTTTGAGAGTTGGTCTCTCTGATAGAATGTAAGTGAGAAAATCGTTCATTCCTGAGAGGTTCAGAACAAATGAGTCTAGACTGAGTTACGCTGAAACTCTCTTAAAGTGATTGGAACAAAGCAAAAGATCGCCCTATCCTCAAATCTCCTTGAGACCCTGTATTAGCTCATCTTTTTTGTACTGAATCTCCTGTGATCATTGTACGATTTCTCAAGATACAGTTCTGCCTGCAATGATGGAAACTGAAGTGGGTCAAAAAGAAAGATGTTCAGTGAAGGGAAAAGAAAAAATAGGCAAAGAGAAAGTGAATAATCCAGGATTCTTTTTTTTCCTTCTTTCCTCTCTCCATCATCCCCTTCCCTCCCCTGTGTCTCCCTTCACCCGTTCCCTGCCTTTCTCTGTAGCTGAAGAGAAGCTAGAGGAACAGCATCCCAGATGGTCTGGCTTTTGACTGCAGGGAAGTTAAGAAAGGTGTAGCTCTCATAGGATGGACGTAGAAAGGAAGAAACTCTCGTAAAGATTTCTTAGAAGGATTCACGGCAATCTAATGTGTCCCTGGGCGCAGGATGCTGGTATGCATGAGTTTGTGAACATGGATTGATGATGTGGTTTTAGGAATTGTAATTATGGATTCCTCCCACTTTATGGTAGATTGACTTCAAAGGTTTAAAACTTAGGAAACCTTTATAAAGCACTGATTATACAAAAAAAAGTTGTATACAGGTTATGAATTTTCTTCTTATTTCCTTATCTAAATGAAAATTTTTAATTTTTTTTCCTAAGGAAAAAGCCTTTTATAACTTGCCCTGCTGGAAGCCTCCTCATAGAGTCTTCCCTTGTGTGTTCCCCGCAGGTTATTGAGAGCCCAACTAGGAATTTACATTTCAGAGGATGAATTATCTTCCCTATTCATATCACAATTACTATCTGACATTTGAGTTGTTTACAGTTGTATTATTCAGAACTCACCCTTAATATTTATTATGAAGCCAAATATGGTGTGAGGAGGCTGATTTATGAATTGCCAAAAGGCCTTGTGGCGTGGTCCCCAAGGGAAAATTGTAAGTGTCTAGTATGTGCCCTTAGGAGGAACTGTTATTTCTCATTTTGGCCCTCTCAGAAATGGATGAGCTGGTTTGTTTTCAAATAAAAGTTTGAGAGTATAACCGGTACTCTGGAGACCTAAGCTTTCCTAAAACATAAATGTTTGTAGGGGTAGCAGCTTCGGTGACTAGAAACACTGGGTTCTTCCATGTATACCGATGAACACAGAATACCAATGAGTTCTTCTTAAGGGCAGGTATTCTAGGCTAGCGCATGTCCCTTTCTCACCCCACCGCCACCCCCACAAAGAAAAAACCCTGACAAATAAACTGCAGGTAGGCTTCCGAGCATGGGGATGTGGTATGCTGCTAGCGTCCTGATGCTGAATTTCACGGCATTCCTGGATTGTCTTATTGCTGTTGTATTCACACCGATGTGTAGTGTTCGACACTGTGGAATTGTATTACAGAAGACGCTAACTAGATTTTAAGGGAGCTAAGGGACTAATTGATGAGCCTAAGTAACCATGCATTGAATTAAATATTTTATGTTAAAGCCACAGAATTGAAAAAAGATGCCTCCTGTGATTTAAATGGTGATTTTATAGCTTTTAGCCCATTAACTACCAAAGATGACATTTGCAGATCCTCCCTCCCTCCTCTGATACTACAAGAAGTTTAATATTACTGTCTTTCTCAAACCTGAACCAAATATTACCAAAAGATGCAATTTTTATGATTCTTTTAGGGTGAAATATATACACGGAGATTTTGATTTTCTTGAAGTTACTAAAAACCTAGGAATTTTCTTTTTGAGAGGCAGGGTAAAGAGGCGAGGGTTTTTGTCGCTTAAACCTTACTCTTTTGGACAAATTTGATCTCAGGTAGTCTTTCTTTCCCTAAGTTAACGTCTGTGCTTCCTTCCCTCTTGCCTTTCCAATTTCTTCTTCTTCCATGGTTTCGTCATGGTAAATTTTTGGCCCAGAAAAGACGTATAAATTGATTATTCTATAGGAAATCTTTGGTTCTTGGGAAACATTCAGAGGAGGTCGCTAGCTAGCCACTTTCAAAACTCGAATGCTCGATTTCGAGGAGAGCAAGTGGAGTCCGACACCTCAGTAAAAGATAGCACTAACTCCAACTATTGGCTGCATTTTAAAGGAATAATAAAACAATTACCCTCTTGCGGTAAGAGATTGCACTTGCTACCACTGGATGTCTTCCTTTGGTTTGTGGTCATCAGTATAGCAACTCTTCGGGGTAATTCCCTCTCTGCTATGCCTTGAGCCAAAACTGGCTGCTCTTAGAACAAAACCATAAATACAGTTTTACCTGTCCCTTCCTTTGTTTTCATTGAGACAAGGATTGCCTTCTTTTTGGTACTCCAGCTGCTAAAAGCATGCTGAGATATGTTAAGTTAACCTTTAAAAAAAAAAAGATCCTTGAATTCTTATTTAACTTGCCTTCTAGATTATATTTCAATCTCTGAGCACATTTGTGATCAGGAATGCTGCCAGAAACAGTGCTGCCATGTAGAGGAAGTTGAAGAGAAACTCTGGGCATAAGGTGTGTTTCTATATGAATAAACTGGGCTTTCACCCTGCTAAGGGCATCGGTTACCCTTTTGGAATAAATGCACATCCACGGTTGAGCGCTCACATGCTGTTTCCCGGCTCCTTTGTGTTTGCTCATCAGATGCAGGTAACACTTTGTCATCATTTTCTTCTTAGGTCTTACGTTCTGACTTGATCGTTTCTGCCATTAGTTTGACTCGGCAGCGTGACATTGTAGTTTTTGTAATTTAATGAAAATCAGCACTGTAGTAACTGATGGGTGATTACAATATCCTAGTTACTGGGTGAGGCTCTGGAGGAGACACTCAGTAACTACGTGTTTTACCTAGAATTTTATGCAAGGGTACATGCTAAGTGGCGTCCTTCAGATTAGGGTACAGATGGCATCGCATCATGGCGAACTTTTAGTCTGGTGGATGTGGAGACAGTCAAAGATTTAAGCAAGTGCCTTGTGTTTCCTGAAAAATATTAAAACTCATTTGGGTGAAAGCTCCCAGATGATGATAATTTATTGCACCTCTGCCTTTTCCTTGGAATAACTTTTGGATTGAGTCACATAGTATAAAAATCCAAAATTTCCTTTGTTTACCTTTATTTTGTAAGTGTGAAACTACTCATATTTGATTTTCCCCCCCCAATATTACATATGATGGAAAGCCAGAGTGACCTGGCAGAATCTAATTCTTCCTGGGATCTAGTTCCATTTTTAATACCAGGTTCCTTCTTCAAATCTTACTACTCTGGCTCTCTGATAGAATTTATTTCTTGGCAAATGTGGTCACGTACAGACCAGCTTTTGGTCATCATTAGCTGAGAATTTCCATTTCTTAAGGTGCTCAGTAAATCACCTTTACTTGAGATGGTAGTCCTTCCAAATTAGTATTACTAGTAAGCTTTCTCCCTGGATATAAAGATGTGGACTCTCTATCATGTGGAACTCCTCAGAACCTCTTGGATTTGGATTTGGATAAGTTACATTTTCTTAGTTACAGAGGGACATACATATTTTAGTTTTTAAAGTACCCAGAAATTTAACGAATTTGTTTCATTTTGTTCAAGGTTAGCTGTTTCTCTGCCTGATGCTGCAGGGTGTCATGCTTGGCTATCTTAGCCGCCACTCCAACCTCGCTGTTTGTCAGGTTTTTTTTTTTTTTTTTAATTGTGTGATGACCAGTAGGTAGACACAGTGGCACGTAATCGACAAGGACTGTGGATATTTAAGAAGGAGGTAAACAATTTTAACTATTTTTGCTGCAATTTTATAGGAGAAATGGGCTATAAAAGAAATATCTATAAACCAGAGAGCATTTAGGAGATTGTATATTTTATAGGTGGTAGTTAAGGTGATCTTCAGGATATAAGATATAAAGTCTATACAACCTTTTGTTTTCCTGGTAAAAAGTTTTTATTCATCTTCCTACAGCTCAGCACTTTGTTGTTCTTTACATTGCTTATGAGGATTAATGTTTTTAGATTCGCTGTTTGTGCTTTTCAGACAGTTGTCATAATCATGGGGTTATGTTTATCTCACCATAAATGCTGGAATTCATGGGAAGCTTATCAGATGATTGCCTGAGTGTTATTTCCCATTAAACAGAGTAGCTTCCAAAGTATCCTAAAGGAAACTGTACATAAGTTCATAGAGGCAAAGAGAAGCATTCTGTCTTACTTGCCTTAACCGACCATTAATCCTTGTTGTGCAGAAAAGAGCTTATTTTGTTAGACTCTTGATTGTCAGCAAGAGAATTATATGCAGTTACTCCCCTGCTCCCCGTGCCCCTCCCCCCCATTGCAACTGCCTTCCCCTTCTAGGCTCACCTCTTACTGGTATTCATGATGTCAGGAGTGTGTGAGAGCAGACGTGGTGACGTGTTCTAAATCATGCATACAGATACAGAATCGCTTTGGTTATTGGAATTGTGGACGGCTGTATTACTTTGTTAGCATGGGTTGTCAGAAATCTGCCAAATTTAAGAGTCAAGAAAAAAAAGGAAAGTCATAAAAATAGAAAGGTGAGGGGAGGAAAACAGCTTCCTTACTGGTATTCATAATCTTCCATCTAGTTTATGATCAAAAAGTGATCATTTCTTTGTAAAAATCCAGATGTGGTACCTGTAGCATAGAACATTGCCTTTCCTACACATTCCTCATCATCGTTTCCCCAGAAAATCATTTTTAGAGCTTATAAAACCAGATTAGGTATCCATATTCAGTTTGACCTAATTTTTAAAAATAAATATTTAAACTCCAGTTTTTGTGTGTTTGGTGTGCATCAATACTCATGCATATCCAGGATCAGAAAGAAACGGGATTAGCCATCTCCGAATTTCCCTTTGCACATTGGGTACAGTGGGTATCAGTATGCACTTGCCTCAGAGTTCTAGCACCTTATGGTAGTGTTTATTATAATTAAAAAAAAAAGTTAAAGCTGCATCTCTGTAGAATATTTACTTTGCAGAATGTAAAGCTGTTAATATCTTTTCCGGCAGGACTTACTCTTTCATTCTTAATTCTTTGTTGAGAAAATCTTAAATGATTTAACATTCCTTTATAGCCTCTTAACAGTGTCAAATCTGGGGTAGAAGGGATATTTTTTTCCCAAAAAGGGCTCCATCTTTGTTACCTTTTTGATCACTCTTAGAAATCCTCTTATGATCAGTAGATGGTAGCAGCTCATGGCTTCCTATATCAGCACTGGAGAGGTTGGTTATGAGGATTAAAATCTACTCCTCTTTTCCCTCAGTAACATGTAATTGCTATGTTTTTAATAAGAAGGTGTGGTTAGAAAAAATGTGAAAGATCACTCAAAACCAAAGCCAGTTATAAGGAGTATTCTCTCCTGTTGGTTTACCTTCACCTCAGAACTACAAGAATATTACAGTACACAGTGAATAGTCTGTAACATTTCTACCAGTTGTTTCAGTAGCCTATTGGTCTTGGCATTTCTTGGCACTATGGTTCTCTGTTCTTGGTGATGTCTTATTGTTTGTGAGTTTTTGTTGTTTTTTTTTTTTTCAAAGTAAATGGGACTATAAATGTAGATGTGTATCAGTACCAAGAAGTTCTTTTCTGAAATCCCAAAATCCCTGATTCCTATTCAAGTCTTTTAGACTTGTTTTTTCTTGCTAAGTAGCAAAGAACTTTTATTTTTCACTTTCCTATATACCTAAAAAGTACGGACACTGCGTTTCAATGGACTGTATTGCGTGTAGTTTTTTGCTGAAAACTTTTTCTGTAAACACAATTGCCTTGTTCAGTTTTGTTGTAAACTGACTTACCATAAGATGCACTGTTGATACGCTTTCTGATGTGTGTTTCATAAGGGTGATAAAATAAAGCTTAAAAATAAAAGAGTTGTTTTTTTCATTTCAACTATTCCTGCAGTTAGTGTAAATATTAAAGTTTAGATAACAGGTAAGTATACTTATTTTATGATTTAATTTTTTTTTTTTTAAGATTTTTATTTATTTATTTATTTGAGACAGAATGAGAGAGAGAGAGCACATGAGAGGGGAGAGGGTCAGAGGGAGAAGCAGACTCTCCGCCAAGCAGGGAGCCCGATGCGGGACTCCATCCAGGGACTCCTGGACCATGACCTGAGCCAAAGGCAGCCGCCCAACCAACTGAGCCACCCAGGCGCCCTTATGATTTAATTTTTACTGAAAGCTACCACTGAAAAATTTCCACGTGGCCTCAACCATCCATTTCTAAAGAATACGGTCTTCGTGGATGTGGATGGAAGTAGTACATCACACTGACAGTACTGAAATGTAACTTTTTATTTTGGAATGAATGTTCTTGATACTGTAGAAACAGACTTACCTAATAAAAGAACCAGAATTCATAGTTGGGAGATTTGTGTTCTAATCTTGGTTCTTTTATCAGTTTGGATGGCTTTCATCAAGCGTCAAGTGATTTAATTTGACAGTGGTAGTATTTCTGTACTATCATTTTTATAGTAGAATCAAATCAGATAGTGGGTTCAGTAACCATTGAACAGTCCTCAATTACGGAGCGTCTCCTAGGTGACAGTGCTGATTTAGGTAGTTTACAGATGGAGCTTCAGGCCCAGGTAGGGAACGTAAACTTGCCCAGTTTTTCTTAAGACTCAGAGGTGGTTAGTCCTACACCAGTGTGTCTGGGAGCAGCGTGTTTTCAGGAAGCCTCTGGACTGGACTGGTCTGGGCGAGAGTTCAAGTGAAAGGTGGTGTTGCGAGGCACACCCTCAGACCAGAGAAAACGAATGTTTAAATCTGCAATTCCTTCATGCATATAACCGGGAGGGCTTGTTAGATCACAAATTGCTGGACCCCAGCCCTAGTTTATGACTGTAGTTCTGTGGGGGGGGAGGGGCTGTGAGTTTGCACTCCTGGCAAGTTCGCAGGTGGCGCTGCTGCTGGCGGTGGCGTGGAGACCACTGTTGGAGAAGCACTGGGCTAAGATGGAACTCAGAAGTCGGCCAGATTCAAGAGCCGCCTGGGAGTCCTTCTCAGCCCCGCCTCCTCCCCCGAAGGCTGCCGTAATCCTAGTAGCTAACTGAGCACGCACTTTGTGCCGGACTCTGTACTAAATACTTCTTGTGTGTTACCTTGCCCCGTCCTCCCCACGCGCTTTGTCCTCACAGGCTTGCTGAGGGGGGCACCTAGTGTTCACTCCATTGTCTGGTTGGGCAAATGGACGTCTTACTTCCTAGGGTTGGGAGGAACACCCCCTGCTAGATCGCCTTCCAGTCAACCTGGCAACTCCTCTCAGATCCCTCTTCCTTTTTCCTTCCCCTTCCCCTTCCCCTTCCCCTTCCCCTTCCCATGGGCTCCCCATGTCTGGTCTCCTGTGCACCAGTCTCTCCTTCACAGAGCTGACTGGCTGCATGATGAACAGTGAGCGCGATCCTGCTGCTCGCTGCTCCCTGCTCCCATTTGCCTTCAAAATAATATCTAATCCCCTTAGGTTGGCACCTAAAACTTCAAAATCTGGCTCCACCTATAAATCCTACTTCATCTGTCTGTCTGTATTCATACTGTATGCTTCTATGGATACCGAACTACCCATTCCACAGATTCCATGCTTTTTGCTTGTGTATCAAGCCTCTTAACTGAAAGGCCATTCAGTTCTCTGTCCCCGCATCTTATCTGGGTGATGAAATCCTGTTAATCTTTTCAAACAGCTCAATTGTCACCTTTTAGATTTCCTTCTGCATGAAATTGCATATCTGAACAAAGTCCTGGGGTCCCTTCTTAATATGAATTTGCTAAGCAAATTTCCAGTTTACGAATACAGGATGTTTTTATTGTACTTCTCCACTATTCTGCAATTTTTTTTTTAAGATTTTATTTATTTGACAGAGACACAGTGAGAGCAGGAACACAAGCAGGGGGAGTGGGAGAGGGAGAAGCAGACTTCCCGCCGAGGAGGGAGCCCGATGTGGGGCTCGATCCCAGGACCCTCGGATCATGACCCGAGCCGAAGGCAGGCGCTTAACGACTGAGCCACCCAGATGCCCTATTCTGCAATTTTTAATAAGAATTCTTGACTTATAAGGTAGACTATGAGGGAGTTTGCAACACATAATCATTAAACCATTTTCAAAGGTCCATTTTCCATTTATTGTACCTATTATGGGAATTAATAAATTATATTTGTGTGTTTTATAAATTACATATAATGTCTGTATTATGCTTCAGTATATTTACGTATGAAATAAAAATAATGCTCAGGTCAATTCAATTCAAAGGAAAGTAAGTGATGACGGCTGCATATTTAAATACTAGCTAAATTTCCCAGGTTAATGAAGATCTGGCAAGATGCTCTGGGACAAGGACCTCTGAACAAACCTGTTCATTTGAGATTGTAAGGCAGTGAGGCATATGACTGATGTTTCTGTCGGAAAATATTCAGCAGACCAAAAGCAAAAAATGACTGCTTTATAATTAGAACATCTACATTTTTAAGACCACAATCCTTGAAAGAGAGACCAGTGATAGATTAAGGAAAATAAAGTTGAGATTTTTTTAATAACCTTTTGAAGATGAAGCTCAAAACTGCGTTTTTGGGGTGCCTGGGTGGCTCAGTTGGTTAAGCGTCTGCCTTCAGCTCTGGTCATGATCCAGGGTTCCTGGGATTGAGTCCCAATGGTGGGCTCCCTGCTCAGCGGGGAGTCTGCTTCTCCCTCTCCCTCTGACCCTCCCCCTGCTTGTGCTCTCTCTCAAATAAATAAAAATTTTTTTAATAAATAAAATCTTAAAAACTGTGTTTTAGGTAAAAATGGGCAATTTACAAAGCTCACAAACACATTTGGTCACCTGAGTGGACAGATGCGGCCGTAGAGAGCTTCTTGGGAGCCTAATAATATGCCATTATACTTTCTTTTTTTTTTTCCCTTAAAAAGGTAAGCCATGTTTAAGTGCATTTAAAAACATGTTTAAGTGTCATGAGAGCAAGGATCAAGGCTGTGAAGACTCATCTTTAAGAATGAAAGCCAAAAGATCAGTTAAGCAGGAACTGAACAAGCCAACATCAGAGGAGGGCTCCCTGGTGTTGAGTTCAGCATAGTATCTCCTTGGAGCACCGGCATGCGGTATGGTATCAGGAGCAGCTTCGGAGGGCGGGGGGTAGGATATAACCCGAGGCTGAATAAGTTGCAGGTACTGCATGCTTTCCCCCAGGTTCCTCAGAGCAGCCTTACACAGAAGCCTGTTTAAACAAGAGTTGGAAGTTGTCTCAACATACCCTTCACCTAGACTCACCTGTTGTTTGGCCATTTGTTTTACCCCTTGCTCTTCCCCATTTATAGCAATAGGTAAACATAACCTTTTTTCTGAACTATTTGAAAGTTGCAGGTATCATGACATTCAACCCCTAAGAACTCCAGAATGCTTCTCCTACGAATAGACATTTCCCTCTGTAACTGTGATAACCTTATCACACTCTCAGAATTTGGTGTTGATGCAGAAGTCCCCAATGTACAGCCCATATTCAGTTTTTCTCCATTGTCTCAGTGTCTTTCATAACCTTATCCCCCCACTACCCAGGACCCAGTCAAGACTCTTTGGTATTTAATGTCTATTTTTAAAAAGATTTTATTTACTTATTTGAGAGAGAAAGCACACAGACGGGGTAGGAGGAGCAGGCGGAGAGGGACAATCATACTCCGGGATGAATGCAGAACCCACTGTGGGGCTTGATCTCACGACCCTGAGATCACAACCTGAGCCGAAATCAAGTGTTGGATGCTCAGCCAACTGAGCCACCAGGCGTCCCTTTAATGTCTATTTAAAATCTGTGGGATGTTCATGTCCTGCAGAACAGTTTGGGGAAAACTGGTTTGGATTGTATAACCAAAGCTGTCCCTAGTCTTGCAATTTAATAAATGCTAACACTTCTTTAAAAGTGTGTTTTCTTAGGGGAAACAATGTTGACTGGACTGTATGTGTTGTCATTTGCATCCCTCAGTTATATGATTGATGAAGAAAGCAGAATTATAATTACTAAGTACCTGAACATGCCTGACAGAATAATAAATATACAAAACATTAACCAACGAGATCTCTCCAAGACTATTCCTCAAAAATTTAATGTTAATTGCTAACAATGTACAGACCCAGGATAGATTTTTTAAGATTCTGTTTTGAATTATATTTTTTCTTATAAATTCCATGCTCAAGGAAAATTTGGAAAAAACAGAGTATGTTTCCTTCCTGTCTTTTTTTTTTTTTTTTAAGATTTTATTTACTTATTTGACAGAGAGAGACAGCGGGAGAGGGAACACACGCGGGGCGGGGGGCATGGGAGAGGGAGAAGCAGGCTTCCCGCCGAGCAGGGAGCCCGATGTGGGGCTCGATCCCAGGACCCTGGGACCATGACCTGAGCCGAAGGCAGACGCCTAACGACAGAGCCACCCAGGCGCCCCCTTCTTGTCTTTTTTTAAGATTTTTTTTTAATTTTTAAGTAATCTCTACACCTAATGTGGGGCTCGAACTCACAACTCAAACATCAAGAGCTGCTTGCTCCCCCAATTGAGCCAGCCAGGCACCCCCTTCCTGTCTTTTTACTGTGTCACTAAATATGGATTTGGGGGCAGAGGAATGGCATGCTGAGAATGGTTGTGTTTTAGGGCCCAAACTTCCAAAAAATATTTTAATTGGAATGTGTGACTTTAAGAGGAAAAGGAAGGAGCAGTAGGATCCAAAGAACCATCATAATTGACAAATGTCCTAGTGATCATTTAACAAAAAAATAAACTTTTTATTGCACAAAATTCCATGACAAGTAATGCTTAACACATGTTTGAAAATCATCCCAGACAAAATCCCAGGGCCACTGCTGATTTATGAGGTGCGGTAAAGTTTTTGACTCACTGAGGCGTTCTGATCCCCATTTGTAGTTAAACTAAGAAATCTTTCCCAGTTTCTTTAGCAAAGTCAGTTGTGTTACATCCTGAATTTCTGCCTTCTGGGAAGTGGGTGATGGGGTCATCAAAGTTGTCCACTAGTAGTTGATTTTTCCTGAATGGAAATGGAAGGCATGAGCAGGGGTATTCTTGCTCATCTGGGATAATACTATTCTGTGAAATTCAGTGTGGAGGTCTCTCTCTAATAAGGTCTGTCATTACTCATTACTTCTAGTGTTATTAGATTAATTATAATGTTTATAGACCTTAATCATACTTAATATGATTATTCATAATTCTAAGAGTTATGGAAAATTGTTTTTATTTTTTTAATATTTTATTTACTTATTTATTTGAGAGAGAGAATGAGATAGAGAGAGCACATGAGAGGGGGGATAGTCAGAGGGAGAAGCAGACCCCCTGCTCAGCAGGGAGCCCGATGCGGGACTCGATCCCGGGACTCCAGGATCATGACCTGAGCCGAAGGCAGTCGCGTAACCAACTGAGCCACCCAGGCGCCCTGGAAAATTCTGTTTTTAGCCATAACACCCAAAGGACCATTTCTCTCCCTCAGAAATAGAAGTCATTAACTTTCCTCTACAATCATTTAGTGTCTAGATAGTTTATATATTTTTTATTTTATTTTTAATTTATTATTATTTTTTAAGATTTTATTTATTTACTTGACAGAGCAAGACACAGCGAGAGAAGGAACACAAGCAGGGGGAGTGGGAGAGGGAGAAGCAGGCTTCCCGCGGAGCAGGGAGCCTGTTGCGGGGCTCGATCCCAGGACCCTGGGATCATGACCTGAGCCAAAGGCAGACACTTCACCCACTGAGCCACCCAGGTGTGCTAGATAGCTTATATTTTTTTACCTCTTTCCTCATGATCTATCTAGGTGACCACAGCCATTCTCATTCAGCCTCAACTTTTATGCCAAACACAGGCAAATATCTATTTCATCCCAACCATTCACCCTTTTTTTTGTGTGTGTGTGCACCAGACTAACATGTCAAACATCTTACTAGATGACTGCATTTGAATGTCCTGTGGATACCTAAAATCTCCCTATGTCCCCAACCCAATATGCTGTCTTTATGCCTGTATTGCAAATAGCAAAGTAGCACTAGCTGAGTTGAATAGACCAAAACCCAAAAGCATTTATCTAAGGCCACAGTCGAGTTGATGGAGTACAAGAGTAACAGCGCAGCCCGGTCTCACACGGGTAGGACCCAGAAACTGGGAAGGTGCCAGTCCAGTGCTTTCTCTGATTCGTTTCTTCCTCTCCGCTACTTTGAGGGTGTGCCTGCTTTATTCTCCTCTCGTCCTCCTCTTCCTGCTAGTACTATTACTACGACTGTCTTCTCTCTGCTTCTCAATCCACTGATGGGATATGACTGCCCATAGTCAGTTAAAACTCCAGCCGCATTGAAAAACTCTGGCTTTCGGTAAGCCCAGTCACAAAAGGCCAGAAGACAGTGTGTGTAACCAGCACAGAGTTTTTAAGTGTCCATTCTAGATCAATAACATATGATCAGATATCGAACTACACTCTACAAAGACTATTGTGGACTCTTCCTTTGGAGAAGGGACAGTGCTTACAGAAGGGCCAATTGCTCATGAGCTGAGGAGATATCTAACCGTATTCTGTCTCCTGGGAATAGCTCATCCACCCAGCGACCTGCATCAGAAACACCAGAGACCTCTAGGTCTTCTCCTTCACTGTCAACATGCAGTCAGTTAAGTCCTGCCCCTCTACCACCTTAAGTATCTCTTACATTTTGTCATTGAACTTCATACCCATTGTCAGCTGCATATTTGGGACCCTCGTAGTCTCTTGTTGAAACGATTATAGAGATCTTCCTGCCTTCAAGTTCCATCATCCTAACGGAGTTAAAAATTCTGTTCTGATCTGATTCCTCCAACTCTTGAAGGCCTTCAATGGCTCCCCAAATTTAGGCAGTGATTCCTAAACTTTCTTGATCCAAAAACTACCTGTCGTACTGATTAAAAATACACATCCTCAGGTAACTCCTTCTGGGTCAGTGCATTTGTGGTAGAGCCCGATCATCAGTGTTTTTAACAAGCATTCCAGTTGCTTCCCATGTTTACCAAACTCCTCTCTGCCTGCCCAGCTCTACCCCGGGGGGTTAGGGCCAGTGTTACAGTGTCTGCCGGGAGTCCTCCCTCCGTTTCTGTGCCTCGCTGCTTGGCCAACAACTGCTCAGCCTTCCACCATCAGCTCATGTACCCCCATCTTTGTCAACATGTGGTTGCTGGACTGAGTCAGTTACTCCTCCCTTCATGCCCAGTGACTCTTGTGCTCCACCTCTATTTTCGTTTCTTCACACTAAATAACGTTCCTCTGTTTCTTCCCATTCCCACTGGGAGACCTCTAAGAGCGGTGACTGTGTCTTATAGCTGAAAGGACGTGTTATCAGAGGAATATTATGATTATTTCTGCCAAGGCATGAGGGAGCTTAAGAAGAAACCAGCCCTCTCTTCGGAGCCAAGTCCTGAGCTTAACGATATGAAGTCATCAAGCCCCGGAGCCCCTGTCAGCCACTGTTGGCTGACAGCTGGAGAATGTAGTTTCAGTGCTTGGCTCCAACAAGCTTCCTAATGTTGCACCAGACACCTGGACAGACTTGACACGCAGTGGCAGCCTCCGCCTGCACGTGTTGAAGCTTACCAAATGGCTGACATCTGCAGAAGGAAGAACTACGCATGCCCCGTTCCTATGCCCAGATTTACCTGTCAGTACTTCACTCCTCTTCCTCTGGAAATGAGTAAGGGGAGAGAGCAACGGCAAGATGAGATTAAGGGAGCTGCTTCCACATCGACCCTCAGGAGCAGGGACTAAGCCTTCCCCCTCAACACTTGGAATCAGATGGCTCCCAGCTTGTAGAACACTCTCTTATCATTGCTGCATACCCCTCAAGCACCTTAGCACCCAACTTTCAGATTATAGCCAAGAAAGAGAACTCGGAGGTTGGTGCTTTGGTGCTAGGTAACTTTTTTCTTTTTTCTTTTTTGAGAGAGAGCAAGAGAGTGCGCACACACTTGAGAGGTGGGGGGCAGAGGGAGAGAGAGAATCTTAAGCAGGCTCCACACCTAGCCCAAAGCCCAACTCGGGGCTCAGTCCCTCAGATCATGACCTGAGCCGAAATCAAGAGTCAGACACTTAATCCACTGAGATGCCCAGGTGCCCCATTGTTTTTATTCTTTTCATTAAGTTCTCAAGCCTGTCAAAGAATGATTAAATATAAATTATATAAATATTTTAAAATTTTATTTATTTGAGGGCGGCGGGCAGGGGGAGGGGCAGAGGGAGAGAATCCCAAGCAGAGTCCCCACTGCACACAGAGCCTGATGCAGGGCTTGATCTCACAACCCTGAGATCATGACCAGAGCTGAAATCAAGAGTCAGCCGCTCAACTGACTGAGCCGCCCAGGCGCCCCTAAATCATATAGTTTTACTCTTTGATGTTGTGGACAAAAATAAATATTGCAGCCATCAAATTTTTATTTCATATAAAAATTACTATATGTTAAAGCTAACCTCATTAATACAATTACACTGTCAGGTTTAAGTGTGGATGTGGACAAGAGTTTGGTTTGGGATTTTAATAATACCTCTTCCTTCCAAGATAATGAGCCCTTCATTTTGCTTCTGACTTATAGCTGTGTGAATAGGTGAAAGGGAATTATTACTTTAGGATGAGAAACTCGGTAAGTTGGTAGATGATTAATTTACAAAGAGTATTTCACTGTTGATGCAGGTGTAGGCCTGTGGGGGCCGGTTGTTTCTTAAGCTGGTTAATATGTCAAGAGTGAAATGCTCTGGCCTCATTCAGTCTATCCCCAGTGTGGCCAGAATTTCAAGCCCTAAGTCTCTCTTTAATTATACTTTTCACAATTGGCTTTAATGAAACTGAGTAATTTCCTGTATGTACCCCACGTCCACATGCTCTATGTAGAAAGATGACATTTCTTGGGTAAAATTCACACTTATTCATTACTCATGATATTTCTTTGAGTTCCAGGAACATGATCTGGGACCTTAATTTTTCAGTTTTCAAGGGAAAACAAGAGGTGAGTAATGACAGACATGAATCGGATCCAACTGTGACGCGTCTCAAACTTCTGGTTGTCTGGGTTCCCGGGCCTCTCATTATTCCCACAACCCTCTGTGCTCAACCCTCCGTGCTCAGCCCTCCCAAAGTTCCTTAGCAACTTGAAACCACAGCCTTTTGATGGAAAAGTAAAGTTCTCTGTAAAGGGTAAGCCCAGTGACTGTTAGCTCTGTGGGAGCAACCTGACGAGAGCTCAAAGCCCATCTGTAGAAGAGGGCAGGTTTTCCTGGCCACGCGGAGTTAGCAGCCTGGCCCCAAGTCCAGCCTGAGCCCACAGGATAGCACAAGCCTCTGCTTTCTAGTCCAGGGAACGTGTATTCTATATGGAAGTTACATTTCCTGTTTGGATATTTTCCTATTTGGATATTTCCTATCTAAAGACATTGTCATAAAATTGCCATCGAATTTATTATTATTTAAAATTTTATTTATTTGAAAGAGAGCACGAGAGAGAGAATGAGAGAAAGAGAGAGAGCACAGCAGGGGGAGCAGCAGAGGGAGAAGCAGGCTCCTCGCTGAGCAAGGAGCCTGATGCAGGACTTGATCCCAGGACCCCGGGATCATTGCCATCGAATTTAAAAGGTATATATTCTAGACGGGATCATTAAGATCCTAGGTATAAGCCCTGAACAAGAAACCAGGGAACCTCAAATAATTGTGAAAGAGCTTTTCAGTGTCCATCACAGGTTGTAAAAGTGTTAACGGTTTTATAAGCAGCACTTTATAGCTCTTGTTAGAATTCATCCTTTCTTTGGGGAAGCAATTTAATGGGCCTTTGGGCTATGTAGAGATACTGATGAGTGTGTGGAGTAAGGAGCCGACCGGCCCTGCAGACTGAAGAACATGTTCCTTAGGTAGAGAGCGCCAGGTGGTCACCTGGTTTTCTGCCTTTGGGCTGATTTTATTGGGATAATAAAAATATGTTGATTTCTGGAGGTTAAAAAGCCTCAGTACATTGGGGCACATCTTGGGTCCCTCTGATACAGTTCTCAACTCTGGTGTAGTATCCACATGCCTCTTAGACTGATCCCTTCCCTAGGATGGAGTCCGGAGCAGAACCTCCCCAGGGTCCGCACACTGACGGGTCTAGGTCTTCATAAACACCGTCTTCCCTCCTCCCTCAGTTACTGTTCTCTTAGAGCCTCGGCTTCAGAGTCTCTCAGCTGAGTGTCCCCCAGGCTCCTGTTCTCTGGGGAAATTCTGTCCCATCTACTGGGGAAGGAACTTTTTCTTCTCAGTCCTGTCCTCAGCATTTAAGGGGAGCACCCCAGGCTTTGGCTAGATGCAAATGATGGCTCTCTCCCACTCAGTCAGTGTCTGTTCCTGGGGGAAGAACCAGCTCCCCTTTCTGGAGTGTAGGTGTTGGAGGGGCAGGGATGCTCCAGTGTTTATTCAGCTTCCCGCCCTGGTGAGAGCAGCCAACGCTTCCCTGCTGACCTCACCTAAAGGATGAGCTCCATGCTAACGAACCAAGAGCAGCCTCCCTCCGTGGCTTGGGAACCTCACATCTAAAGTGAAAAAGCAAAACGCAAACCTCCAAGATTGCTGATCTGGCTGCTTCTTTTTTTTTTTTTTTTTTTTTTTAAGATTTTATTTATTATTTATTTATTTGAGAGA
>NW_027397116.1:870882-892010 GCF_003265705.2 Callorhinus ursinus
CTTCTTTTTTTTTTTTTTTTTTTTTTTAAGATTTTATTTATTTGACAGAGAGAGAGAGACAGCGAGGGGGAACACAAGCAGGGAGAGTGGGAGAGGGAGAGGCAGGCCTCCCGCGGAGCGGGGAGCCCGATGCGGGGCTCGATTCCAGGACCCTAGATTTATGACCTGAGCCGAAGGTAGACGCTTAACCGTCTGAGCCACCCAGGCGCCCCCTGGCTGCTTCTTCTGAATAACCTACCTTGGTTCTTGAAGCGTTTGCTTTTTCCTGGGCCTGGCTGTAAATTACTTTTTTTTTTTTTTAAGTTTTTTTTTTTTTTTTATTTATTTGAGAGAGAGAAAGAGAGAGAGAGAGAGAGAGAGAGCACAAGCAGGGGGAGGGGCAGGCAGAGGCAGAGGCAGAAGCAGGGTCCCTGCAGGCCAGGGGGAGCCCGATGTGGGACTCGATCCCAGGACCCTGGAATCATGACCTGAGCTGAAGGCGGTCGCTTAACCAACTGAGCCACCCAGGCGCCCCTGTAAATTACTTTTTGTTTCCTAAAAAGAAGGAGAAGCACCAGCTCAGATTAAAATTCTTTGTTCCTCTGGTCCATGCTTTCTCATGATGGAGTCAACAATAATTTTTAAGAGCAAAGCAGCTCAATCCATATTTACATTAAAAAAATTTCTTAGAGGATAAAATATGTATCCACAATGACGATAAACTTTCCATATGGAGAACATTATAATATGTTGGAGCTAAACGTCTGGTTTGTCCTAAAAGAGCAAAATCTTTGCTTTTTCTTTGTGTCAGCAAAATGTATGTTGTAGTGATCGAGCTCAAGGGTGGTGTGGCTTTCTCTTCTACCCCCAGCAGCTGGGTAAGAGCAAAGATTTTTACAAGCCTCAGAAGCTTAGAAGAGGTCAACGATCTTTTTATTTTTTTAATTTTTATTTTAATTCCAGTTACCATACAGTGTAATATTAGTTGCAGGTGTACAATATAGTGGTTCAACACTTTCACACAACACCTGGTGCTCATCACAACCAGTGCATTCCTTCATCCTCATCACCTGTTTCACCCCTCCCCCCACCCACCTCCCCTCTGTTCTCTACAGGTAAGAGTTTGTTTCTTGGTTTGTGTCTTTTTTCCCTTTGCTTGTCTGTTTGGTTTCTTAAATTCCACATATGAGTGAAATCATGTGGTATTTGTCTTTCTCTTACATACTTCGCTTAGCATGATACTCTCTAGCTCCATCCATGTCATTGCAAATAGCAAATTTCATTGTTTTTGATGGCTGAGTAATATTCCATTGTATACATATACCACATCTTCTTTATTCATTCATCAGCTGAGGGACACTTGGACTGCTTCCATATCTTGGCTATTGTAAATAATGCTGCTAAAAACCTTGGGGTGTATGTATGTATCCCTTTGAATTAGTGCTCTTACATTCTTTGGGTAAATACCCAGTAGTGCAATTGTTGGATCTTAGAGTAGTTTTATTTTTTAACTTTTTGAGGAACCTCCATACTGTTTTCCAGAGTGCCTGCACCAGTTTGCGTTCCCACCAACAGTGTAGGAGGGTTCCCCTCATCCTTGCCAACACTTGTTGTTTCTTGTGTTTTTGATTTTAGCCATTCTGACTTGTGTGTGGTTATATCTCGTAGTTTTGATTTATATTTCCCTGATGCTGAGTGATGTTGAGTATTTTTTCATGTGTCTGTTGGCCATTTGTATGTCTTTGAAGAAATGTCTGTTCATGTCTTCTGCCCATTTTTAATTAGATTATGTGTTTTTTGGGTGTTGAGTTTTATAAGTTCCTTATATATTTTGGTTGCTAACCCTTTATTGGATATGCCATTTGCCAATATCTTCTCCCATTCAGTAGGTTATCTTTTAGTTTTGTTGATTGTTTCCTTTCCATTTACAATTGCATGAAAAATAATAAGATACCTAGGAATAAACCTAACCAAAGAGGTGAAAGACCTGTACTCTGAGAACTATAGAACCCTAATGAAAGAAATTAAAGAGGACACAAAGAAATGGAAAGACATTCCATGATTTTGGACTGGAAGAACAAACATTGTTAAAATGTCTGTAGTACCCAAAGCAATCTACACATTTAATATGTATCAAAATCCCAATAGTATTTTTCACAGAGCTTGAACAAACAGTTGTAATATTTGTAGGGAACCACAAAAGACCCCGAATAGCCAAAGCAATCTTGAAAAAGAAAAGCAAAGCTGGAGACATCACAATTCCAGACTTCCTGTTATATTACAAAGCTGTAGAAACCAAAACATCAGGGTACTGGCATAAAAAATAGATACATAGATCAGTGGGACAGAAAAGAGAGCCCAGAAATAAACCCATGATTATATGGTCAATTACTCTTCGACAAAGGAGGCAAGTATATGCAATGGGAAAAAGGCCTCTCTTCAACAAATGGTGTTGGGAAAACTGGACAGCCACATGCAGAAGAATGAAACTGGACCATTTTTGTACACCACACCCAAAAATAAACTCAAAATGGATGAAAGACCTAACTGTGACACCTGAAACCCTAAAAATCCTAGGAGAGAACACAGACTGTAACCTGTTTGACATTGGCTGTGGCAACTCTTTTCTAGATATGTCTCCTGAGGAGAGGGCAATGATCTCACAAGGAGAGCAGCGGGAGATTTATTTCTCACCTTCTACAGCTAATATCACAACAGGTACACAGACACACACACACACATAGGGAGGGGAGGGGCAGGGGAAATAGACTGGCGTGTTAAGTATGTCTTTCTCTAGGTGGCATTATAAAATATTTCTGGAGAGGGGAATCTTTTCTGTATTTGTCAAACTTTCAAAAACAAGTACATGTTGCATTTATCATTATAAAGAGCCTAAAATCATTCTTTTAAAGAGAAATCATACATATGAGAATGTATCAGGCCAATAACCTGGCATATGCTCAGTAAATGTATGTCCCCTATTATCTCTGATAAAAAAGGAACTGGCTATATACTTCTAGCAGGAAAAATTAAGTAACAATGAGACCGTCTAAAGCAATAAGCTTCTTTGATAGGATAGGACCATCACCACCGCTGCCCCAAGCTGCCAAAATTATAAATCAAGGGCTGTTCTGAGATTCAACCCTTTGAGAATCTATTTTGTATGAATCTGAGAGCAGCCTTTCTGGCAGCAAATCCTCTCCCTCAAAAAAACAAGTATAAAGCTGGGCAAAAATGTTGAAAAACAATGATTTCAGGGCTCTGGTAAAAGAGCACAGACAGCAAATTAAGGAGCCTGTATTTATGAGGCTCTGCTGACCTTGAACTTCTGCACACACAGTGAGCAACCGCAGTGTTCTTGCGTGGGGATGCTTCTCCCAGCCCCGCCGGCTTGGCAGTGCCATGGAGGTGCGGCTGGCTGGGAGCACCAGCAGCCTCAAGTTGTATTGATCTGGGTGGAAAGCAAGAAACCCACATCCAATGGCATTGTCTGTAGAATCAGCAAATTTGCTCAGAAATAAATGGGTGGCCTTCATATGCGGGAGAACTAGGCCTCCAAAAATGAAGGCACATTAAAAATATCCCCAGATTAAGAAAGTCTTAGAGGAGTCGTTGCTAACAGGCCTGCTTTGGGAAATCGTAAGGGGCATATACCACAGGCTAAAAGGAGGGGACACCAGACAGGAGAAACCACAGGAAAAATGAAGAGCACCTTGCAAAAGTCACTTGATATTTCCAAGATCTAAGAAATAACGGAAACTTATCTATAATTTAGTTTGTAAATTACTAAAGGATTTGCATACATTATTTAAGCAAATTTTGGGTGAAATTTGTCCAAAATGTACTTTGCTGTGCATATCAAATGTTGTCAATATATTTAATATTGAAATTTTGGAAATCTGCCAATCTTGGAACAATAAATCATGTCTAGGACATAGTTGGTAGGCACTTTTATTGGATTAATTGTGAAGAGAATGGGTGATGGAAAAAATGGGCAGAATGATTACTAGAAAGTGTTCTTAATTTTTGTGGTCAGAAGACATCCAAGCACATAATTGGAAATACTTCACACTGTTTGTTAATTTGATGCTTGCTTTCTTCATCCTAAAAATAATCCAAACCAGCTATAATCAGGTGAATCACCAACTGCCATTTGCAAAGTTCCATTTATATTTTCATATTTCTAAATTACTTTTCAGCAAATTACTATTTCTGTGTACTAAATTGTGACCTACAACTGTTGTCTTTTGTGGCTAATAACAAATAATAATCTTTAAACAGTTATTTAAAAAGATATGACTTCTAAGCAAAATATCATAGCTTTAAAAAATAGAGGTAATAGAACCTAATAAAACCTAATATCAACAGGATAGCATACTCAGCACCAAATATGTAAATAAAAGAACACAACAATATTTATTTATTTATTTATATTTATTTATTTATTTATTTACGGGCGGAGGGGCAGAAGGGGAGGAAGAGAGACTCTCACGCCGACTCCATGCTGAATGTGGAGCCAGCTGATTCCACAAGCCTGAGATCAGGACCTGAGCGGAAACCAAGAGTCAGGCACTCAACCGACTGTGCCACCCAGCTGCCCCCACACCGATCTTTAAAAAGCTCAAAGGGATATCAGTGGAATTGAAACATCATGTAATTTAATCAGGGATTCTTATGAGTGGAAGAGTTTGTATGTTCACTTCAATCAAAAGGATTTATTCTTTTTTTTTAATTTAAGTTTACATTTTTAAGTAATCTCTACATCCAACGTGGGGCTTGAACTCACAACCCTGAGATCAAGAGTTGCATGCTCCCCCGACTGAGCCAGCCAGGCGCCCGGACAGGATTTATTCTATTCTTGGGCATCCCGTGCATGTTTTATCACTTACTCATTATAACTGCTGAAAACACGGCACGACTGAATTTGTTCTTTTCTCATCAAGAGAAGAACCAGAATCTTTTTTAATAGCAGCCTCATGGCCAAGACAAGTCTAGTCAGAAGTTAGTCGCATGAGACGCCAAGAGAAGTCGTGGGTTCATAAGCAGACTCCAGGATGTCTGTTCTAAAACGTGGGTGAGAAGTGAGCTCAGCTGGCGCAGGGTGTGATGAGCTACACGAAATTATTTCTGAGAAGGTGCTGCTTCGCCCAGTCCCATGGGCAGGGTCTGGGTGGTGGTAGTTTAAAAAAAGTACTTAGTGGGCGCCGGGGGGGGGCTCAGTCGTTAAGCGTCTGCCTTCCGCTCAGGTCGTGATCCCGGGGTCCTGGGATCGAGCCCCGCGTCGGGCTCCCAGCTCCGCGGGAAGCCGGCTCTCCCTCCCCCACTCCCCCTGCCTGTGCTCCCTCCCTCGCTGTCGAATAAATAAATAAAATCTTTAAAAAAATAAAATAAAATGAAAAAGTACTTAGAAACCGTAACTGTGAATAGGAACTGTTTTATATGGCAGGCCCTTGGGTGATTTTCTTTCCCTTTTGTCTCTACCTTTTTCTTTCCTCCTTCCTTCGTCTCTGCCTCTCCCCTCCCTCCTTCCTTCCTCCCTCCCCCATTCCCTCTCTTCTTTCCTTCTCTCTTTTGTTCATTCTCAATTTTAATGTTTGTAATACTTGTATGATAAAATTAAGAAGAGCTTCTAAAAATGCTAAAAATTTCTGGTATTTGAATTTTCTGCTTTTAATCTTTTTTTTTTTTTTCACCACAAAAAAGGAAAATAAGGAAGGAGTCCCAAGCAATACCGGCTATGCAAAGGGGACTTTTGTGCCCTTGCTGGAGGCCGCAAGGCTCATCACAACAACTTTAGGATATAAGAGACTGATGCCCGTGGGGTACACAGGCTGTAACATCTTCCACCTTTGGTCCCGCGTTATAGGCAGAGAAGACAGAAGCATGGCTTACAGAACTCATCAGAAGCTTCCCACTGCTCTCAGGACCGATTCTAAGCTCCAGTGTGGCTGGAGCCTGGTGAAGCAGGGCAGGATATGGAGAACAAAAAGGGAGAAGTTAGGGGGAGAAGTGTGTGTGTGGGTGACCCTGTTGGACCTTGAGGGCGGTTTGACGAGTTTGCATTTTACTCCAACTAGGATGAGAAGCCATTAGAGGGTTTTGAGCGGAGGAGTGAGGTACCTCCAGCGATCATTGGGAGTGGCCTGGAGAGAGGTGAGGGTAGAAGCAAGGAGGCCTGCTGGGGGGCTCCTGTCCCGGTCCAGGGAAGCGATGATGACCAGACCAGGATGAGAGAAAGTGGTGGTGAGAACTGGTAGGATTCTGCACACATGCTGAAGACAGAGCCTGTGGGATACATGCAGATTGGCTCTGGGGTGTGAGGAGGTGCCAAGGGTGAACCTAAGGTTTTCGGCCTGAGCAACTGTGAGCATGGAGTAGAGACAGAAGTAAGGAAGACTGAAAGGAGTGACATGGGGTGGGATAACAGAATCAGATTCAGTTAGACGTGTTAATTTTGAGATACCTTGTAGCAGGCCGCGTACTGGAGTGATACCTTTGGGTGGGCAGGAGGAGACGGGCCGTAGCTCACAGGTAGAGGGATTGGACCATGGATGTTTATTCCAAATACTTGGAGATAAAATAAAAACGTGGGTACAGGTAGAGGGAGATGAATGGATGGGGTGGCAGGAGCTTGGACAAGTTCTCAGTTCCCTCAACGACGAGACGCAAGGATATCTGCTGAGAGCGAGTGTGGAGCGGGGGTTATCATAGAGCTCTGAGGGAGAAAACGTATGAAACGGTCACCTCGAAGAAAGGCAACGAGAGTGGACTAGGGAAGTAGAGTACATAGTATTTGCACAGTGGTTATGAATTTATTTATTTATTTATTTATTTATTTTAAAGATTTTATTTGAGAGAGAGAGAATGAGAGACAGAGAGCACGAGAGGGAAGAGGGTCAGAGGGAGAAGCAGACTCCCCGCCGAGCGGGGAGCCCGATGCGGGACTCGATCCCGGGACTCCAGGATCATGACCTGAGCCGAAGGCAGTCGCCCAACCAACCGAGCCACCCAGGCGCCCCAGTGGTTATGAATTTAAAGTGAGACCCGTCAGAATGGTTGTGTGTTTTTCTTCAACCTCTTCAGCTTCTGGTTCAGGATGTCTCATAAGGCTGCAATCAATATACAGGCCAGGGCTGAGCTGGCTTTTCTGTTTCTGCGTCTCACTGGACTGCAGTCAAAGTGCCGGCTAGGCTGCATGCTCATCTGGAGGCTGGATTGGAATGGAATTTATTTCCTTGTGCTGTAAGACTGCAAACTTAGTGCGATTTGTTTGTTTGCTTCTATTTTCGCTGGCTCCAGGCCCCTGTCAGCTCCTAGAAGATGCATGAAGTTCCCTGCATGTGGCCCTCTCTGTAGGCAGTTCGCTGCATGGCACTTTGTTTCTTTAAGGCCCCGCCAAAGAGTGAACGTGAGCCCTCTAGCAAGAAGTCTTAATGTAACCCAATTATGGGACCCGTTACTTTTGTCATACAGCATAGCATATTCACGGGAGTGACATCCATCATCTTCTCCTTATTCTGTTAGTTAGAAGCAAGCCACGTGTCCTTCCCATGCACAAGGGGAAAGAATTATACAATCCAAGAGGCAGGAATCATGGGTGTCCCCTTAGAGTCTGTCTGCCACATCATTCAATTCCCAATACCTGATACCCAGGAAATCAGACTTAGGAAATAGTATTTTTTTTAAACAAAAACTTATAGAGCTTTTATTCTGAGTCAGAAACTGTTCTAAACCCTTTAAAAATATTGAGCCCCACAGCAACACTAGGGGTGGGTCCCACTCTGATCATTTTACTGTTAGGAAGAGATGGGACAGAGACATCAGTGAACTCATCTAGGGCATTCAGCTAAGTAACTACAGAGCTGGGACTCAAACTCACACTCTCTGGCTCCCGAGTCCATACTCTTACACTCTATATACTCATAATAGTATGCTAAGCTGTCAAAAACAAAGTCAATGCATCAATGAATGCTGTTAAGGGACACAGGAAATAATTACCCAGCAGCTAGGAGGGACCCAAGTAAGTTTGGAGACCATATTTTTGTAACTCAATTTGGAGGCCAAGCCATTTGGCACTGTCAGAGACTTTCATTGAGATATTGGGGTTTTCCATTAACATTAACACAGGCCAAATGGAGTCATGGAGCCTGGAACAAAAAAATGTGGAGGAATTTTTTGTTGTGCCTGAGATTTCTTGGAGGCGACGTCCCCTTGTTACCTTTTCCTTATTTACCTAGATTTCATCTGTGGTAGATTCCTAAAGAAGGAATGGGTGAGAGGAGGTATCTCTGACACTAATAACTTGTGGTCGACTTCGTGTGTGTCCTGCATGTTGAGTTGAGAAGCAGAAGAGCTAAAACGCATAGTCAATCCAAAGCTTCTGCCCTTAGCAGTAGACCTGAGAAACCACATTACGAAAAATCATTCACATCTGAGAAACCATGGTATGCAAGGTCATCCAGACATAGGTGAGGCAGGTTGGGGATGAAGTATGCTACAGTTCTGGTTTCAGTGTAGGTCAGATGCCACTGGGGGCTGTTTCTGAGGAATTTCCCCTGGGGACAGCACGACTATGCAAGAGAAAGATCCAGCCAAATGGGCTCCTAAGAGAAGACATTAAATATTTGACCCAGGGCCCTCAATGGCAGTGAGGTGTTTATATTGTTATATAGCAATATATAACAATATATGACTTCTCTGGCTTTTGCTTCTTGCTTACCTATGTATTCTGTCCTTAGGTAAACCACTTCACTTTGGGAGCTTTGGTTTCCTTATCTGTGAATTAAGGGAGCTGGATCAGATAACCTCTAGCCCACAGCCCCGTGATGGCATTTAAAGTCCACTCTCCCACATCATACAGACCTGCTCAATGTGGAGTCCTGAGGCTGTGCACCTCTCTAATCATTGCTCACCAACACTCTCTTGTTTACTTTCTCCCCGGCTCATTCCACTTTTTTCTTTTTGTACTTCCTACGTGGCCGTTGGTTTTTGAGGGGCTATACTTTCAGAAAAAAAAAAAATGTAATTGAACAGGATGTATTCGTTATTTCACAGTGTTTTGAAACACACCCTGAGCTACAGGAAATTTAGGGCATGGGAGGAGTGATGAGCTAAGTCGGGATGATCTCCTGAGAGAAAAAGTACTCATGTCCTAGGAAGCCAAAGCCCCAGTCCCTCCATCACCCATCTGTTTGTCTCTTGGAAACTGTGATCTCATGAAGGCTCAGGCCTGCCTTATGGAACCTCTTGCTGAGCCAGACTCTCCTGGTGATCGGATGTACTTCTGGGAAGGAACCTGGGTCCTTTTAGAAGTTCAGTGACCTGCCTGAGGCCCTGGCATTCAGGAGAATGAAGGGAGGATTCCTTTGGTGGAGCCCCACTCACATGAGTCTGCTGTTCGAAAAATCTGGGTGGGTCATTACTAGTTGTACTGCCTCGGAAAGTGTGGACAGACTTGGTCATTCATGACCCACACCAACTGCAGGAAAAAAAAGCAGGTTCTTTGAGTTGTTAAGTAGCATACCTCCTTTTCTGAAATTAAAAGAAATATATGCTCTTCTAATTATCAAGTAATTTTCACTTTAGAAATTTAGAAAAAAAAACTTAGAGGAAATTTAGGAAAAATTTTAGAAAAAAAGGTACCCAAAAGAATATAAAAATGCCTATAATCCCATTGTCCCTAAAAGACCAAAGCATAAGACCTCTGCTGTATGCCCTTCTGAATTTTTGAATTTGTGTGCCCATTTAAAACATCTCTCTTGGAATCTCAACATGATTCTGTGTTTTTAATAGAGGACTATTCCATTTTCCTTCTTGAATAGCTATTGTGTGGTAGGCCCCTTCTCTTTCAATTCTCTTTCCAACTCTGTAAGACATATTGTATTATCTCAGTTTTGTTGATGAGAAAACTGAAGTTCAGGGAGTTATAGTGACTTTTCCAAATCACACAGCTCCTATCTATCTATCATCTATCTATCTATCTATCTATCTATCTATCTATCTATCTATCTGTCTGTCTGTCTTATCTATCAAATGAAAGTATTATCTACTTTTTTAAACCAAGCGGGGACCATACTTACTAGTAAACTACTAAAAATATTTACCCTTTGGTAGATTACTCCTTTTAGTTCCTTTTTGGTGATTCAAATTTCACAGTTTATTTAATATCAACCCTTAGGTATCTCACTTCTAAGTTCTTTACCTGACTACAAATTCCTTGGTTTCTTTCATTAAGGAGACAAGAGGATTTAGAGAAGGGGATGGTGTTGCCAGTGGGAAAACAAATAACCAGCTAGCAGATGCCCCATTATCAAGGCTGAGGACCAAGCCTCCTTCAATGAGTGAGACTGCCCCTTACCTCCCAACGCTTTCTCAAACTCTCTTGGGCTGTCCTTTATGAAAATTTCTTCATTCCTTTATTCCCTCCCTCTTCCGAGCTCTGAAATCCTTTAATTGTGCATTCATTGTGGCCCCCTAACTTGAAAAAGGAACATCTTCCCTGGCTTTATTTTTGTACTCCAAATTTTCCTCGAGGACACAGAACCTTAGCTTTTGATTCCCCTGGTACCTATCACAAGGACTGGCACAGAATAATAACCATATTTTAAACAAACATCTATTTGTTCTTGATCGAATGATGACCACATGCCAGTTTGTTCTTTAAGGAGTAGTTAGACCTCAGGGACATCCATATAAACATCAACAGGTTCTGGAACATTCCCACTCTGCACAAGTTCCTGTACTGCTCAGCTAAGCTCACTGTTTTCAGCGGGAAGGTGGGCAATCAGAGAAACACTGCCCATCATTATTCCTGCCCCAAGGACTCACAGCTGCCCCCATAAACAGCATGGCCTGTGGCATTTATAGCTTCCCAGGTGATGTGGCATACTGCCTGGCTGCTAGAGGGCGTGTGACACCGGACAGGCAAACTACTTAGTGACTGTCACACCCTGGATCCTTTCCTTCAGAGCTGTGTGCTCCGTGGCTTAAGGATTTTCTTCTGTGTTTGCACTGACAATGAAGAACTCTACCGTTAGTTTCATTTTCATTTATGGGACTTTTAAATTTGTACATAATTTCAACCTTATAGAGAAATTGTGAAGCAGTATAAAGTAGTTCTATATGGCCTGTACTCAAATTCAGTAATTGCTAGCATTTCCCCCAAATACACATTTCTATTATGTATACACACAATGTATAACTGTCTATTTATGTTAATAACCATGGGTTTATACTTATAACTTCGATTGCAATTTGCCGCTAAAGAGGTAATTCTAGTCTCCCATTCCATATTTGTAATTTCCTTCTCTAATCTAATAATTTAATTTAATCATTCTCTTCAATATATTTAGCCATTTGCTCATCTCCACTATGCGCAAAATAGTGTCAGAATTGCTAACCCAGACCACTGTGAAAAGCCAAACTGCTAATAGAGTTTAGTATTTGTTTACAGTTCTCTCTGTCTTTAGATTGAGGGCATATACTTAAAATACTCTGTTCACAGATATATTCGTATATCAAAAATCATCATACTGTACACTTTAAATATCTGTAGTTTAAGTCAACGTCAATAAAGCCGTACAAAATTACTGTGTTCAAAAGTCTCTAAGGTTCATTCCCCAGGGAAACTTTTAAGAGAAGTTATGTTACTTAAGATACAGTGAGGTTCATTTGCTTCTGTTTGTTTTCTATTTCAGGGTTCAACTTCCCTCTTTGTTAATTTCATTTCATTTTTTTTGAATATGTAAAGCATTAACATGGTTCCAAAAGTCAAAACTATCTGGAAAGTTATATGTGCAGAAGTGCCTGATTCCAACCCGTTCTCTGTAGGTAGCCGATCTTACTGGTTTCTGGTTTATCCAAGTTACAAAATAAGTAAGTTTATCCGAGGAAAATTTGGAGTACAAAAATAAAGCCAGGGAAGATGTTCCTTTATCCTTCCTGTGTTTTTTTTTTTTAATATATAAATAGGTGAAGAGGATTAAGAGGCACATTCTTCCAGTTACAAAATAAGTAAGTCACAGGGATGTAAAGCACAGCATAGGAATACAGTCAATAAGACTGTCATAATTTATAAGGTGACAGTAAGTGACTACACTTATGGTGGTGAGCATTTTGCAATGTATACAGATGTGGAAACTATGTTGTGCACCTGAAACTAACATAATATTGTGTGTCAACTATACTCCAGCTAAAAAGAAATTTGGAAAAACTCTTTAAGCAAAATGAATTACAATGTGTTGTGGAATGTATAACATCTGTGAAAGCAAAACGTATGACAACAGCACAAATGCTGGGAGTGGAGCTGAGCAAATACATTATTGCAAAAAAACCCCACACAGATGTATGTACATTTTTCTTATTTCTCCTCCTTTCGTCTGTATATACTCATGTAGCACACTTTGCTTTTTTTTTTTTTTTTCACGTAACAGTATATCCTTAAAGTTATCCCATATCAAGTTCATATCACTCTTTTTTTTCTCCTTTTTTGGGGGCAGCTATATAGTATCCCGTGCCTTCCTGTAGGACTTGTATGGTTTCATGCTTTACATTTAGATTTCTCATGTCTCTGTGCTTTATTCTTGTGATGAGATAAAGTATGGATCTCATTTTATCTTTTTCCAGGTGGCTACTCAGTTGTCTTATTTACTGAAACGTTAATTTTTTTGCTCCACGGGTGTGAGCTGTGCTGCTACATCTGTGATGCATCCTGGGGGCCCATTCTGGACTATTTAGTCTGTTCTACTTGTCAGTATATCCATGTGCCACAACCTCATTGTTTTACTCATGGGAGAGAATAGTTTTATATGGGAGATGGGCTTCTTATTGTAACTTTTCTTTTTCTGTGTTTCTAGCTCTTCTTTCATGTTTCTTTTTCCATGAGAACTCAAGCTGAACTTTTGTATCAACTTGTCTAATTTATAAATTTATAATTTAACTGGGGTGCTTTCCCATTTGATCAAGTGAACCTTGATCTCTTGTGGCTTTTGTGTAGGAGTGTTTTCCAGTTTCCCTCCTACAGGTTTTGCACATTTTGTGTTAGATTTATACCTAATTAAATGATTTTCTTTGTTACTATTAAAATGGCATTCTCTCTGCGATCATGTCTTCTGTCTGGTTATTGTTTGTGTATATTAAAAACCATTGACTTCTGTCTGTTCGTTTTACAGCCAGCTACCTTGCTGAAATATTTTATGATTTAGCCTAATCCAATAGTTTGAGTTAGTCTTGCCATTGATTCTCTAGGGTTGTCCAGGTATACCCTCATCTCAAGGTAGTTGTACTTATTTTCTAACTTTTTTTTTCTCTTTTTAAATTCTGAAGCCTCATTGCATTAGCTCATATTTTCAGTGTAATGTTAAATAATCACGGATAGAGTGGGCATCCTTGCTTTGCTCTCTGCCACTGTCTCTTGAATGACTATATACAGTTGAACCTTGAACAACACAGGTCTGAACTGCATAGGTCTGCTTATACACGTGTTTTTTTCAATAAATCCAGTATAGAAGTATAAGTGTATTTTCCCTTACTTATGATTTTTTTAAAGATTTTATTTATTTATTTGAGAGAGTAAGAGAGAGAGCACCAGAGGGGGGAGTGTCAGAAGGAGAAGAAGATTCCCTGCTGAGTGGGGAGCCCCTTGTGGGACTCGATTCGAGGACTCTGGGACCATGACCTAAGCCAAAGGCAGACGCTTAACTCACTGAGCCACCAGGCGCTCCACTTATGATTTTCTTAGTAACATTTTCTTTAGCTTTATTATAAGAATACAGTCTATAATACATATAACATACAAAATATGTGTTAATTGACTGTTTATGTTATCAGTAAAGCTTCAGCTCAGCAGTGGCCTACTAGTTAAGTTTCTGGGGAGTCAAAAGTTATATGTGGATTTTTGACTGTGTCCGATGTTGGTGCTCCTAACCACCTCGATGTTCAAGGGTCAACTGTGTATGAAAAATGCCTTAAAGGCCAGAAATAGCTCTTCAGTGTAAGAAGCTTCTGGATATTTATCTGGCAAGATGAGATTAAGGCCCTTCTTATGCTTAGTAACTAGAAAAAAAATTTAGCAAATGGTGAAAGTAAAAATTTGATTTTATAATAGTTCATTGAAAACACTTGTGCTGGGCCCCAGTGTTACCTTTTATATTTAAAGACCTCTTTGATTGTATTTTGCTCTTCATTCACTCATCTGTCTAAGATTTACAGGATGCCTCTAATACTCCAGACACTCTCTTAGATTCTTTCTTATTTAATTTGTACTGTACCCATGTGAAGTTGATATTATTCTCATTTTATATGGAGAAAATTGAGGTTAAGAGTTAAGTGGACACACAGCCTCTAAGGTTGAATTCTGATTTTGAATCTGCATCTTCTGGTTGGACTCTAAACTCTCATATATTTCTTTGTCAGGGAGTGGAAACACAGAAGAGTAACAATCAGTATATTTTTAGAAAGCAACAGTCTTAAATTCTCTTTCTTTCATTAAAGGTCACAATGCTATATCCAGTCATATCGTTGTGGGCAGGCTTCTTTAAGTAGAACCTGAGCGTATTAATGGGAGTGTATTTGTTCTTCTCAGTTAGGAAGGACTTCAGAGAAATGTTCCTTACGGTATCAGGGATCCAAACGACAAGCTTTCCAGATGGTGATAAGTATATCAAAGTATTCAGGACCTAGAAAAGCACCTGACATAGGGAAAACACTCAAATAACAATAATTACAAGTTTATTAGTGTTCATTCTGTTCTACATTCTTGTATTAACTGGTTTCATCGTCACAACAACCCTAAGGGCATTTCTATTATTGCTTGTATTTTATAGATGAGAAAACTGATGCATGTTTTAATTAATTTGCCAAAGATCATATTCAATAAAAAAGCTGGAATTCAGTCTTCAGATCCCCTGCTCTTAACCACTACACTATAAATCTTTCAAATAAATGAAGTTCTGCGATCATGAAAACAGGAGAGTATTCTACCTCCTGACTGTGAATCTACCAGCATTACTTACCAAGTACATTTTTCTGTTACTTAATGTGGTGGGTGATTTTGCAATCGATTAAGTAAATGAAAAGGCTCTTGTACTTAAGGTAGAGGAAAGGCACCTGAATGCCTCAAATTCTTTATGTCAGGTGCTATGTTAAATCTAAGTGTGTTCTGATGTTTCAACATATCGGACTTCTTGCAAAACTGCAAAGCCCAACGCAGGTCAAAATGTAAACCCAGCTTCTACGGGACCCCGTACTGAGCATATAACCTGCATGGGCACACCCACACAAGGTCTGTAACAGGACTGACAGTATACAACAGGCAATTATAAACAGTGCGCCGTGCAAGGGCCATGGAGGTCATCCAGTCCAACCACCAGTTTCGTGTCGAATACTGAGGAAGTAACAGTCACACAGAACGGACATCTGGGCTCTCTCTCACTGGCGCGCTTTTCATTACCTAATACCTTTGCTTGCCTTTCCTCTTTTCCTGACCGTTTTGTGCAAAAGTAAACGGGCCTGGCTTCCCGCACCTGGGACCAAAAACCCATAAGGCAGAAAGGCAGTCGGAGCCCTTGCAGGGATCGGGCTAACCCGAGAGGCAAGAGCCAGCCCAAGGTCAGAGCGCGCCCCAGGTCCGCCCTCCAGGGTCGGTGCGCAGACACGGCCGCATTTCGCAGCCCTCCGCGCCGCCTGTCGGAAATCCACCAGCCGAATGACGCCGCTCCCCGCCCAACTCCGCGGTCCGTTTCTGTTAACGGGGCGCGGCCGAGGCGCTGGGCCAGCGGACGACTGGGAGCCGTGGGCCGGCAGCTAGCAGGGCCGGCTGTGACGCCAGGCCCCCCACGGGGCGGCCCACGCGACCACCGCACGGCGGCGGCCTCACCCCTCCCAGCTGACGCAGCGCACACCTCTCCGCGTCCGCTGCGCGCCGGAGGGGCGGGGCCACAGTAGACCGGACTCCCAGCGCCGTCCTCATTGGGCCAGGGAATGAGTGACGCGCCAGGTCCCGCCCCCTCGGCGCCCGCCTCGCCGCCAGCGCTCGCGGCGCTGACGTGGCGGGGCGGGCGGTGGCGGCTCCTCCCGGCGCGGGTAGCCACTCGTAGCTGCGAGAGAGGGGCGGGGTGGCCGGGGCCGCGCTCCCCGGGCCAGCTCGCGGCCCGCCCCGCCGCCCCGGCCCCCCGCATGAGGGTATATATTCGGAGCGGGCGCGGGACGCCGAGGAGTGGCTGCGCGCTGGGAGCCGGAGCCGGGCGGAGTCGCTGTCGCGCCGAGGGAGGTGAGGGGCTCCCCGCCCAGTCGTGTGTCCTTCCCCCGTCACCCGCCAGCCCGGAGGGGACGCCGGGGCCCGGTCCCGCCACGCGCACGCTCCCACGGCCACGTCGGTGCTTGGCGCCCGAGCCTGGCCCTGGCCGAGGAACCGCCCCGCGCGCCCCGCAGGCGCTTGCCATGCCCGGGGACCCCCGCTGGGGAGTGCGCCGCAGCCGGCCGGGGGCTTTGGGGAGGACCCGGACCGGGCAGTGGAATGGGGATTTGTCGAACGGCTGGGGGTGGGCCTCACCTGGAAGGGGGGGGGGCAGGGGCCTTGAGGTTCTCGGGCCGGGGCCTTGCGGACAGTTTGGGCAAGCTCGGGGGCCTCCGGTGGGGACAAGGGGTCGTTTGAGGTGTCCGCTGGGAACGGTTGGGCCGTCTGGCACAGAAGAGGGAGAGAATGCTGAGGGCGTCGGCAGGGAAGAGTGGATATACCTGCGGGGGACCTGAGAGGGGGACAAAGTCCGCCTGCCCCTTTTTGTTCGTTTGGTTGGTTTTAACACTGGGAGAGGCTTGAGATTGCGGGGTTTCCCCAGCCTTGGCCACGCAGGAGGACGGGATCGGAGGGCTGAGAGAGCACACATGGGCTGAACATATGGCTTCCTGAAGATTGTATTAAGTTTGGCCTGATGCTGTTCCGTGTTTATTTGTGCACGGTTTATGAATTCTGAAATGAGGTAGTAGTGATTATGATAATGTGAAGATATCATTATGTAGTGCTTTTAGTTTAAGGACTTTTAAGGTGAAATTCTTTAGGTGTGGACCGAAGGGTTTACAGGAAGCTGAAGGCAGTTTCTATTCCCTCATTATTAGTGAGTTGGCTCCTTTTAGCTGGGATTAAGAAAGACTTCATAGTCTGTGCTGCCAAGCATTTATAGGATTCAGTGGTTATGGCTCAACTCCAAGACTATTTTATAAAAGTTCTAAGAAGTTTACTTATCAGTTTTGGGGGCATAATATAGCAGCAGAGAGAGGGGCAGGAGGGAGACCAGGAAAGGAGGGGAAATCCTGGATTTCTTTAATACTGGCATTTAAATTCTAATAAAGGTATATTTGATCATGGTGGATTTTTACCAAATTTGTCATTGTTTTTGATGCAGATGTATTAGGCTATGGGCGTATACCAAATTCTGTCATCATTTTTAGAGCAGATCCTTGACTTTTTCAGACTTTGCTTGTCAAAGTAAAAATCCTACTCTAACTTTTGTATTCACTATTGCCTACCATTACACATACATCCAGACCTCTTACCAGAATTAATTTAGCACATGTGACCTTGTCAGCCCTTGCAGACCACCAGTGGTCTAAGGCCAGGTATCAAAGTTTAACCTATGTGGGGAAAAGTTTAACCTATATGGGGAAAAATTTAACCTATGAGTTGGCTTATTTGCATGGATCCATTTTCCCAAGCATCTGAAGGTGAATGGGTATTTAATGACTTCTTAGGAAAAGATTGATTTATATCTTAAAATGTTATAATACTGTGTTTGCATATGTTTTAGTAGGCAGGAACTCTCCACTCTTTTTTTTTTTTTTTAAGATTTTATTTATTTATTCATGAGAGAGAGAGAGAGAGAGAGAGGCAGAGGGAGAAGCAGGCTCCCAAGGAGCAGGGAGCCCGACACGGGACTCGATCCCAGGACCCTGGGATCATGACCTGAGCTGAAGGCAGATGCTTAACCATCTGAGCCAGGGACTCTCCACTCTTGACTCTCATTTGGGGGTGTGTGAGGAAGACTGGTTTTATTGTCTTTATGAGGAAATGTGTACACAGGGAGGTGGAATGATTTGCATAGGGTCAGTTGTTAGGGAGGGACCAAGAATGAGGACTTCCAATTCTTCAGTTACCTGGTTGCCAGATGATCTTCCTGCTGCAGTATGCTTCCTTAAATCTGGGCAAAAACAGTAGTATAGATGAGACCTTAGGAAAGACCCAATTCCTTGGACAATAGTTTAATAGAAAACTGTCTCACTCAACTGTTTTTTTTTATATGATGTATTTTTTTTAATTAAAAAATAATGATATCTCTTGAAATCTATATAAATCAATAGAAATGCTTCTTAATATCCTAATGCATGTGCAGGGCTCAGTCTTCTAACTTCTTTCCTTTTGCATCCATCTACACTTGCCAGGGGATCTCATTAAGTTCATAACTTAATATCATGTGTGCTTGAAAGTTTTATCTTTAGCTCCAGTATCACCTTCGAACTTTAGACTACCACATTCTGCCGTCTCATCAGCATTTGTTTCTGTGTCTAATAGGCACCTCCAACTTAACATGTCCGTGCATATTTCTAAATCTGCTCCTGTCTTAATGTTTCCCCACCTCAGTAAATGGCATCACCACTTGGAGTCCTCTTTGCTTGATTCCTATCTTTCTCTCTGTCTCCACATTCCACCCATTACCTAATCCTGTAGGATTAGGACCCACATCCACCACCGCTCTAAGCCAGCATCATCTCATGGAGACTACTGCAGTACTTCCCTGACTGCCGTCTGCTGGCTTCCACTTTTCCCTTCATTACAGAATATTTTTCCACACAACAACGGATGATTCTTCTGAAATCGAAATCAGACCATGAAGCTCCCCTGCTCCAGATTCTCCAGTGGCTTCCCAAACCCCAGAGTTCTTACTTTGACCAAAAGGCCCTACTTGATCTGCTCAGTGTCCACCTCAGTTAGAGTCCCTCAGGCTCAGTCACTCTGCTCCAGCTGCGTTGACCTTGCACATTCCTGTGTCAGAACTGCTGCACTTGCAGCCTCCTGTCCCTAGAATGTTCCTCTCTAAGATACTGACTTGCTGTCTCTTCATTCGGATGGATTGTCAAATGTCTCAGAGGCTCCACCTAACCACCGCATTTAAAATATCCACTGTCCCCCTCTCGTTGCACTTTCACCGCTTAGCCCACCTTCTTCTACTTGACATTTTACATGTTTGCCTGTCTCTTGCACTGGAATGTGGGCATGCGCATTGTCGCTTTGTGTATCGCTGTGTCTGTGTCCCCTACATCAGCGCCTGGCAGACGGTAAGTGCTCCTTAAATATTGAATGAATTAACGGCACATGAAAGTTAAATAATGTTCCTTCATAAATTGTCTGTTGACGTACCTCTGCATGTGAAAAGGAAACTTTGAGCAGGAACCTATTGGCATGAGTGAGGTTGTGGGCTCACCATCTGTCTTTGAACAGGAGTAGCAGCACTGA
Organism: Callorhinus ursinus; assembly: GCF_003265705.2. Lineage (NCBI taxonomy): Eukaryota > Metazoa > Chordata > Mammalia > Carnivora > Otariidae > Callorhinus > Callorhinus ursinus. Next base: position 890,366 of record NW_027397116.1, read on the forward strand.
AACACATTCAGCCTTATCTATGGCCGCTTGCCGCCCATCTTCCAGCGCTACGCCTTGTTCCTTGAGTATATTTCTTTACCTGAACCACTTTTCATGCCGTTCCCACAGACTGGGTTTTCTTTTACTTCTTGTACCTTTCTCAAACTTCTTTTCATCCTCCACTGCCTAACTCAGCTAGTAGCTCTCCTCATGTTCTGGAGGCTGTAACTCAGTGGTCTGAAGCACGAGTTTCATTTTTATAATAGTAGCTGATAACCTTTATAGAGGGCTTTTTTATGTGTCCGGTACTGTTTTAAATGCTTTCCATTTGAATTCAGTAATTCTCTCAACTTTAGAGATGAGTACTGTTTTTACCCTCATTTTACAGAAGAGAAAAATTGAGGCACAGAAAGGTTAAGTAACTTGTTCAAGGTCACAGAATTAGGAAATAGTGCTGCTGGGGTCTGAGTCTAGCCAGGCTGGCTCTGGAGCCCGATGCTGACTTCCACCAGCTCTCCTGCCTCTTAAATGAGATGTTGGGTTGAATTCTTAGTATTTGCTCTGCTTATGAGGGTTATTGTCTGATGCAAAGATCATAGGTATTAGAGTCAGGTTTATCTGGGTTAAAATTCCTGTTTTTCTGTCTACTAGGTGCGTAGCCTTGGGCAAATTACTGAACCTCTTTGAGCCTTGTTTTCTCATTGGTTGTTATTTCACTTATGCCTCTGAACCTGGTGAATAAAATTTATTGTTCCCATTTTTCAGATGAAATTAACAGAGTTGAAGGTATCTATGACTTGGTCCAAGGAATAGAGCCAGGAATAAAAGTCACTTCTGTTTGATTCCCAGACCAATAGAGATTCACTTGAAGCTAGAAGTATGTGAGGCAGGCCTTTAAGGGTGAATGGGATTTCAGTAATAGGAGGGGCTAAAAGAAGAGCTTGGAGGAAAGGACAGGGGTCTTAGGCGACAGCAAGGTAGAACTGTGTCCCACCCTGATGATAAGGTTTCATTTTTGTTTCATGTGGAAGCCTTAATTTCGTTAGGAATCATTGGTAACTCATAAAGTGGATTTCATAACTAGTACCATTCGTTTCACACTTGAAGCATTATATCCCAGAAATAAATCTAAATAACAAACCAAAAATAGAAGTTGGGAATATAGCACACTGAATCTTATGTGCTCATCTAATCTGAAGTTGATTTTATAAGAAGAATCCTGAAGCCAGTCCATCACTTCAGTTTTAGAGGGCATCTTATTTAAAGAAAAAAATTACAGAAGCTATGTGCCTTTCTCTGTTGTCTGATAATACATTTCCTGAATTTATTTTTGAGTGGACATTAGTTAAAATTATTTCTGAGCAATTTCTGATTTGGATCACCGTACCCATTACTGAATAAAAAGTAATAATACATTTTAAAATGAAGTATTTACTCATCCTGTGAAGTTCTGCACCTGCCTGTGCTGTGCATTTTCTTTCTTTCTCCATTCTGTTGGCTTGTGAACTGATTTCTGCAAAGTGAGTCAGATGTAAGCACATCAGTTGTGTCTGTATTTCTGAATAAAGCATAAATCATGTACTCTCTCTCGCTGCTCCTTTCTTTTGCACACCCACACCCACTCGCACACCCACTCGCACACCCACTCGCACACCCACTCGCACAC
>NW_027397116.1:892020-911274 GCF_003265705.2 Callorhinus ursinus
CACTCGCACACCCACTCGCACACCCACTCGCACACCCACTCGCACACAGTCTTTTCTCCTGAGAGGCGGAAGAGTGTGACTTTAAGAGTCAGGTTGTTAGGGTTTGAATCCAGGCTCTATCACTTTACTAGTTTGGGACTTGGGGCAAGTTACCTCTGTGGTGCAGTATCTTCCTCTGTAAAGTAATCCCAGCAATAGTACCGTAGCATTGTTTTGAGGATTACATGAACAAGTATCTGGAAAGCAATTAGAATTGTACGGTCATCCACGAGTGATATGTAAGCGATAGGTGTTATTATTGCTACCTCAGGGAACAGATGTAGGTTCTCTTAACCTGAGTTTGTAAATGGTGTTTGATGTTTAGTAGTCCTGATGAGATGGATACTGTTATTAGTTCCACTTTACAGGTGAGGCACAGAGAACTCCAGAACACTGCTCCGAACTACCATGTCTATTACCTACCTACCACTGTTCTTATGGTAGGAGATAGCAGGCTGTTTCTTTGGGCACTTTTTTCCCTGTCCTTCATGTCTAAGCAGTTATAACTTGGTGATGATTCTTTACAGTGACCCTCAAATTTCTCCCTTTCACACTTATTTCCTTTGCAACTAATCTGGTTCAGAACTTTGGCTTTTCAACCTGCAGTGTTCTTTGAACTTGTTTTCCTGCTTCCAGTGGTCCCTCCTTACCATCTACCTTATGCCATTGTGCTGTCATCTCTCTAAAGCATGCTGACATGGCCCTGTTGCGCAATCTGCTGTGGGCTTCTCGTTACTCTGTTAGGTCTAAATTCCTTGGCTTGGTTTTCAGCGCGCTTCATGGTCGAGTCCTACCCTGCATCTCTTCCCATCCTGCTACGTAGAACTTCAGCTTTCTTACTGCTCTTGTCACACGGGCCTGCTCTGTTTGTTTTCTGATCGTATCTGTGTAATACGCTCAACCCTTGAGGCACACACAGCTCCATCATGCTTCCTTTGTGAACTCTCCTAGACAACGCCTACCCTCTGTTGCATTTATCTATAGTAGACAAGTAGATTCAGTATTTCCTCTTTCTCTTATTTTTGAATAGTATGCAGTTTAACGTTTTGCTGTATTACATTGTCTTATCTGTTGATTGTTACATGTGAATTGCTTGTCCCTTTAGGGTTTAATTCTTAGTAAAGGGAATAGATATGTTTTTATTGCTTCTCTGTAGAAGTTGCTATTGAAATAAAATGCATTTTTCATGATTATAGGTGTTCCTATCCTCTTGGATTTTGTTTTATTCTGAATACAGCAGAATCATTTCCCTCATTAGCGCTAAAAGGAGAACAGTTGTTACTTAGAAGTCAAGTGCTCACGGCCAGAGGAGTACTACAAAGGCAGCAGTGGGGTGGTCAGGTTGTGAGCCCTGGAATTGGACCGCCTGGTGGGCTCACAAACCAACTCCACCAGTTGGCCTGGTTGTGTTGTCTCTCTGTGCCTTAGTCTCCTCGGTGGTAAGGTAAGGAAAATAATAGCACCTGTGTTGTAGAGTTGGTGAAAATTAAATGAGACCTTGTAGGTAAAGTTTTTAGTGCAGTGCCTGCTATATAATGCTAATTAGCATTACAGTTAGTAACACTACTTGTCTTACAAGTTTATTTTTAAATTTTTATTTTTATTTTAAATTTAATTCTGGTATATTTAACTTATGGTGTTTTATTAGTTTCAGGTATACAATGTAGTGATTCAACAATTCTATACATTACTCAGTGCTCATTGGGGTAAGAGTCCTCTTTAGTCCCCATCACCTATTTCACTCATCCCCCCCCACCTCCCCTCTGGTAACCATCAGTTTGTTCTCTGCAGTCAAGAAAAAGTCTGTTTCTTGGTTTGTCTCTCTCTTTTTTTCTTTTGCTATTTGTTTTGTTTCTTAATTTCCGCATATGAGAAATCATATATTTGCCTTCCTCTGATTGACTCAGCATAGTACTCTCTAGCTCTATCCATGTTGTTGGAAATGGCAAGATTTCATTCTTTTTTATGGCTGAATAATATTTCATTGCGTACACAGCCCCCCATCTTTATTCATTCCTCAGTGGATGGACACTTGGGCTGCTTCCATAATTTGGATATTGTAAATAATGTTGCAATAAGCATAAGGGTGTATGTATCCCTTTGAGTTAGTGGTTTTTTTTTTTTTTTTTTTTGGTGAATTCCCAGTAGTACAATTATTGGATCATAGGGTAGTTCTATTTTTAACTTTTGAGGAACCTCCACACGGTCTTCCACAGTGGCTACACCAGCTTGCGTTCCCACCAACAGTGCACGAGGCTTCCCCTCATCCTCGCCAACATTTGTTTCTTGTGTTTTTTATTTTAGTCATTCTGACAGGTATGAGATAATAGCTCATGGTAATTTTGATTTGCTTTTTCCTGGTGATGAGTGATGTTGAGCATCTTTTCACATGTCTCTTGGCTATCTGGATGTCTTCTTTAGAGAAATGTCTGTTTATGTCTTTACGAGTTGGATCTCTTACAACTCTTGTGAGGGGAAGGCAGAAGTTAATTTCCTTAACAGCAATTTTTTAAAAAAAAATGTACTTATTTGTAGTAGGAAGAGCTCCTCAGGTTTTGAGGTTGGACTTTGACCCGCTGTTGATTCCTTTTTTTTTTTTTTTTTTTTTAAGGTTTACAGGTGCAGAGATTACACCTCTATTTTCACAAAGCTTGGCTACCAGAGCATTATGAATGTTAACGATCTCAAACTCAGGTTGTCCAAAGCTGGACAGGAACACCTGCTACAGTTCTGGAATGAGCTGGATGAAGCCCAACAGGTAGAACTTTATGGAGAGCTCCAGGCCATGAACTTTGAGGAGCTGAACTTCTTTTTCCAGAAGGCAATTGAAGATTTTAACCAATCCTCTCAGCAAGAGAAGATGGATGCACGAATGGAGCCTGTCCCTCGAGAGGTGTTGGGCAGTGCCACCAGGGACCAAGATCGGCTGCAAGCCTGGGAAAGTGAAGGTACTGAGCATGGAATGTTCATTTTAAAGTTTGTAATGAGATATACCAGAGGTATTAAAGTAGCCGGATCATGTAATGATTATTTGGATTCTCCTCCTACCTTAGACCAGGTGACTGATCAGAAAGTGACAGATTATGTTGCCAAAACTTCTCCCTCGTCTCCCCTTTCAGTCCCTACATGCTCTTTTCATTTCTGTTCCCCATTCAGGGTTTTTCTCATTCAAGTCTTAATGTGCCTCTAGTCTCTTTCCTTGCTCATTTCCATGGTTCTACTCGATTTCCCACCCTGACGCACAAGTTAAATGTTTCAGTTTATGCTGGCTTCATCAAAAAACCTTCCCTCGCCTGTATTTCCAATCTGGTCTCTTCTGTTTCCCTCTGCTCCTACTGTCCCATACATTTTAGCTGGACCAAATAATTCACCTTTCTCTGAACATTATGTCTTTCCTGCCATTGCTCATGCTTATCCTTGGCTTGGACTGGCCTTTGCCCCTTCTCTGTCTAGCTGGGTCACCTTGGAAGGCAGTCTCCTGGAGTTGTGCTGTGCAGTGCAGTGGGGCATGTCGGGCACATACACTCATTTCTTAAGGTTCTTTGATCGTGACCTTTTCTTCAGTGTCCCAAGTTGGAGTTATTTGTCCATGCTTGGCTTCCATTCTTTCTTAAACTAAGAGTTGTTTGTGTCTGTCTTCATCATGACGTTGTGGACTCCTGAAGAGCAGCCCATATCCTGCTTGTCTGTGGGTGTCACAGGGCATTTAGAACAGGGTTTTGCAGTTAGAAGTTGGTTGATCAATGTGTGTTGAATTGCCCCCATATTTTTTCTTCTAAAGTGTATCATAAAATCTGTCCCCTTGACCAGTTCTAATTAGAGAACGGCTTTGAGAATGGCAAAATAGCTCAAATGTACCTTTTCTGGTGGAGTTCAGAGCTGTGGTTTTTATAACCCACTACTTCTCTGTAAGTAATAGTGACTAAATACTGCAGCTCAGGCCCTTGAGTTGTTTGTACATGGTCCTTGTCAGATCTGGACCTCATGTCCTCAAGCGTAGGACGAATAGATCTGATTAATACTTTTCTTTCCTTTGTAAAAAATGGTACTTTATTGCAAAAATATAAAAATAACAGAAACACTACAGAGAAGTTGCCCTTAACTGAATGAAATGTTTTTATTTGCTCACATTGCCACCTATTACTTGATTATATGTATATTTACTTTTATAGATGTGCAATAATGTTACAGATAAAATCTTACAGTCTATATTTGTACCACACTATTGCCATTTTTATTTTGTCTTTCATTCTTTGGCTTTCCCTGTCCCCACAAAAAGGACAGATAATTGCCATTATCAGCCTTCAGTATACATCTCCTTGTCTTTCTCTGGGCATGCGGATTTAATAATTTTCAAACTGTGTTCCAAGGAACCCCAGGGGTTCCACTGCTGGGGAGACTGTCCCGTGTAAGCAGGGGAAATGGATACTAAACATCTTTGTCTCTAACTCCATCTTCCCACTACAAGAGCAGTGCTAGTTTGACATGTTTTATATATTTGATCTTTACGTCAGGTTTTAGGGCTTGGGGATTAAAAAATATTGAAAATAATTGGATGATCTCTAGGAAGTGCCCTTTTAGATCTCAAGGGCTTGGGAGAGGCTAACCCAGCTTCTCATAATAGAGCTCTGCCACTAAGCTGTCAGAGAGTAACTTCCAGATGGATCCTTCTGAGCAGAGAGCTGTGGTAATACTCTGACCCTCACTAACTTTGGATTCATGAATCCTCCCGTCCATCCCTGGGTTTCAAAAGGCTACAACAGAGCGAAAGTCACACAGGGCTCTTCATACCCTCAGGTGTCCCTGCTGCCTGTATTTCTCCTTGTAATTTTAGGCGGATGAAGTCTTCCAGTGAACTCTTATGGAAAGCCAAAGCTTTGACCTTGTATAACGGGGACCATGAGCAACGGTCAAAACGTCCTATACTTTGAGTCTTCTTGATAACCTTTCTGTTGGAATCCGTGGAACTAGTCTACCTTTATGACTTTTCATTTAAACTGAAATCTGGAACTATTTCAACCAAGTATACTTGGCTTATTGTCAAGGGGGCAATATTTATTTGTGGCTTAAGCAGTAGGGATGAAGAAGGAGACTTTGTAACTTTTTTTTTTCAAGATTTTATTTATTTATTTGACAGAGACACAGGGAGAGAGCTAACACAAGCAGGGGGAGTGGGGGAGGGAGAAGCAGGCTTCCTGCTGAGCAGGGAGCCCGATGCGGGGCCCCATCCCAGGACCCCGGGATCATGACCCGAGCCGAAGGCAGACACTTACTTAACGACTGAGCCACCCAGGCACCCTGACTTTGTAAGTTTTCATTCACTTAGCCAGAAACTTCCATGTGTGTGCAAGTTCATAACAAAATGAAGTTTTTGCAGTAAGTTATCAAGGGGAGGAGATTGCCATTGTGAAGATTCTAATTGTTGTATTTCAGGTAGGAGGAAGGTCCTGGCAGTTGTATCAGACAGTGCCCCCTGCGTCCCCCTCCTCAGGATGAAGAGAATAGAAGCATTGTACAGTATTTTTAGAATGTCTGGTGGCTGTTGACACTAAAATGGACATTTTCACATTTTCATGCCTAGGGTGGAAAATTATTTCTGAAGGATAAATACATAAGTGGCCACTGTGCTTCTTGTTGAAGAGAGATCTTATTTTCTTTCTTTCCCTCTTTTTTTTAAAGATTTTATTTTTAAGTAATCTCTATACCCAAAGTGAGGCTCAGACTTACAACCCTGAGATCAAGAGTTGTATGCTCTACCGACTGAGCCAGGCAGGCGCCCCTTAGTGCATGCACCTGCAGGGGGCATGGGGGGCCAGAGAGGAGAGAGAGAATCTCAAGCAGACTCTGCCCCCAGCATGGAGTGTGTTGCTGGGCTCTATCCCACAACCCTGAGATCATGACCTGAGCCAAAATCAGGAGTCTGATGCTCAACCAACTGAGCCACCTAGGCGTCCCTAATTTAATTCTTAATGTGTTCTGGCCAGTTGTAGAAAATGGAACATAGAGGAGCAACTGAAAAATTTCTGTCTTACAAAGCTGAGATCTAGAGAGAGAAGTAATTAGAAGCTTCTATGAGAATGTCATTTTAGTAAAGATACATTGGGAAAATGTATTTGTTTAATAAAAAAAAATCTTTATCAAAGAAATGCATGCTTATACTGAGCATAAAACAGTCTTCCAATTTTACAGTAACATATTAATATCCACTATTAGGTTCTTTTGTCTGTGAGACATTTATAGAATTAATCTGAATGGTGCTTCTCTTCCATATAGCACTGTGGTAGAAAAGTAAGTGGATTGCTTAGAAAAAATGTATTCATAATATTATCTCCTGTACATTTTCTGGAGTCTAGTACAGTGATATTTTTAATAGATTTGTTTTATTTTATAAGTAACACATACTTATTTTAGAAAAATTGGAAAAATAAAAACTACAAAGGAAAAAATAAAAATCTCTGCCATCCCATGTTTCAGAGATAAATACTCACTGGTAGTATTTTCTAGTATTTTCTTAGATTCACACACTGGGATTATGGCTTGTGCGTAATTTTGTAGCCTACTTACAAATTTGTTACGAAAAATTTCAAGCATATTTTGAAACAAATATTTAGAGATAAAAACAGTATAATGAATCCCACATATGTATCACCTTGTTAAATATCAAAATTTTGCTACTTTTGCTTCACCTGTCCCTCTTCTTTTTTTTACTGTAGTACTTTAAGACAAATCTCAAACGTGATGTTATTTTTACCCTTATTGAGTTCAGTATGCATCTCTACATATATGGATATTTTCTTACTACTCACAATGCTATTATTATACCTCATGAAATTCACAATAATCCTCCAGTACCTAAAACTGGTTTAAATAGTGATTTCCCTTATAGTATGCTTTTTGTACTTGACATTTTTGGGAAATAGTCTGTAAAATAAGAGTTTTACCTGTACAGTAGGGTTAAAAGTTAAAGACTTAAAATGTCTTTTCTGACTAATTTTCTTGGGTAGTCTTCCTTTATCTCCACAATAGCCGGTTTACCTGACTCAGTGTCCTGGGATCGCTGGCAGTTTAAATGGAAAGTTCTGGCTGTGCTGTGCTTCACATGCACCTGTGCCATCCTCCTCATTTCAGGCACCCGCCCAGGTCAGAGTATGAGGCACTAGTCAAAGCAGGAGGTGTTTGACCTATTTCAGGCCACTGTAAACTCTTCCCTTTGTTTCTTATAAATATTATCAGACGCTGTTGGGTGTATGACACGTGACTCTCCAAGGAGAGAGATGTGCTCCAGCCCTGGAAACTGCTCACTCTGGCTTGATTTTTTTTTTTTTTTTTTTTTAAACCTCTGCTTTGGTCTCTCTTTGGCCCCTCTATAGGAAAGCTATGAACTGTCCTCCAGTGGAAGGATGGAAAGGGTGATGTTAGTGCCGTACTTCCCTGGTTTGGTGTTTTTTTTATCCCCCCTATATTTCTGCAGAAGAAGTTTTGGGATAGGAGAAACTCATAATTTCCTAATTGTCACGTAGGTTAAGTACATTTATAATTAACATTTTTCAGATAGGTGCGGTGCTGCCCATATAAAATTTGTTAGGACAAATAACAGTTTAAAATCAGGTCTTATTGCCATATAACTAAACAGTTTACTGAATTTTATTGGCCCCCTTAATTTCAAGGAGTATTTTATCTGTCATTATAAGAGAGATACTAATTTATGTGTTACACGCTTTGTAAACATCCAGTTTTATTGCAGTGACACAGATGAGGTGGATGAGTGCTCCAGCCAGTGAACGCACAATCTGATATTGTTAACATCTGTAGCTGCATTGAATTCTTGAAATTCAGCTGGCCTTGATACTCTAGGGACTGCTTTCTTTCCTCATGTTTTTCTCTGTGTGTGCGTAAATGAGATGCGTAAGCAGGAAGAGGTCAATGCAGAAACCTTTTTATTGTAAATACATGTGGATTGTGATAGTTGTGATTCGAGGGAGGTGAGGTGTAAATATAGATCTGCCTGGAATTGGACACCTGGTAGGTGTAATCTCCATGCTTCTCGTAAGACGTAGTGATTGGATGGGTCATCTGGTCCATAGATGGGAAAAGGATTGAAGAAAGTATGGCAGACAGGGGCTTAGGAAACATTTATTTGCATACGGGCCAAGGCCACCATGAACTGCTGGTTAGAGAGCGGTAAAAACTGGAAAATTCGGAAAACTGGAATGAAGCTGTGGTTGAGGGAACTGATCCAAGGAAGAGAAAAGTTTGTACATTGGTATTGTGATAACTGGTTAGAACCTCTGGAAAGCACTGGTTGGTGCTGGGTGGCCTTCAGGTGACCTGGAGCTGGGACACGGAGCTGGCCCTGGGAGCAGGCTCTTCCCTTTCCCGGGGAGGTGGCTATGGGAAATCATTGACTTTTGGACTGAAGGTAAAAGAAGGATGTCAGAAAGGATAACTAGAGCCACATTAACAGTGAAACAACTTGGGGCGCCTGGGTGGCTTGGTTGGTTAAGCGTCTGCCTTCGGCTCAGGTCATGATCTCAGGGTCCTGGAATCGAGTCCCACATCGTGCTCCCTGCTCAGCGGGAAGCCTGCGTCTCCCTCTGCCTGCAGCTCCCCCTGCTTGTGCTCTCTCTTCTCTCTTTCTCTCTCAGAAAGATCTTTTAAAAAAAACCAACAACAATGAAACAACTTAAAACACATGTGCTCGATGAAGAAAATAAATAGTACAAAGAAAAAAGGCCTCTGTGTCCAGAATATTTATCTGGGACTTTTTTTGAAGATGTTTAGAAATATTTCTGATTCTCACACCTCTGGTATGTGATGGTTCAGACACCAGGCTTATTTATCTGCAGTTTTGAAGCAGTGCAAAGCCCGTTTTGCAGCAAAACTGAACTTGGACAGACACAAGACTATTGGTGAACTTTATCCCACTTAGTGGTATTACAGGGTACTGTCTCAGATTTGCTGGAGATAACGTATAACGTATGTGTACTATATTCATTTTCTAAATTTTGAAGAGTTCTGCCTCCTGAAACAACTGATCCATGGGGTTAGGTAAGGGGTTATGGACCTGTATTTTATTAAAGTAATGCTTTTTGGGTCGATGGCAGCAGAATTAAGCTCATTCCCTAGAAACCATAGTTTTCTGTGATAACTCAGGGAATGACCAGATGTAAAACAGTTTTCAAAACTGCCTTCTGTCATTCTCTGCTCCCTTCAAAATGCTTCATTTCGTCTCACTTTGTTACATGGTGGTTATGGTGCTTGCTGAAGGGGGATGCAGATCCGGAATGCTGTTAGAAATTTCAGTGGTTGGCAAGTTTTGGAGAATGTGGACTGAACCCAGCTTTCCCTTGTAGGGTGGTAGTAGGAGAGGTTAAAAAAAAAGGTAGCACAACCTCTCCCGAATTCAGTGGACAAGAGAAGAAAGGGCAGGAAAGAAATAGGAAGGAAAGTTTATACCGCTGAAACCTCCGGTGCTGTAATGGATCTGGTCAGTGTTTGGGTGTTAAGAGAGGCTGCTGGAGGCAGTACAGTGCATGGCACATGGGCCTGGCGTGAGTTTCCGACCCTCGTTCACATTTACTAGTGCTGTGACCTTGGGCAGGACCCGCAACGTCTCTGAGCCCGTTATCTCTCAAACGGGAGAAATTATACCTACCTCTTAGAGTTACTAGTTTGGGGGTCTGTTTTCACACTCTGATAAGGTACAGTGAAATGCTATGGAGAAATCACAAAGACAGTTCCGGTTCTAGGCAGGAAGAAAGAGAAAATTACGTCTCAGGGAGATAGCTAAGCTTTGCTTCATATCAAAGGCGAAAATAATGGAAATATCTAATGTGCTTTTAAATTTTTTGGTAACTGGATGGTTGCTGGATCATGTCCTTGGGCTGCACTTACTGACTCCCGAAGATAGATTGTAGACTTAGGACTGGAGAAGGTTCTGAGTTTAAAATGGGTTTAGAGTATTTCTTTAAAGGCTTGATGTACTAGCACATTAGCTTTAGGAGACCCTAACCCATCAAAAACATAAGGCACAAAGTTGGTAAATTAGACAAACCCCCATTACCTCAGGATATAAAAAATAATAACAATGGATACTGGCCACCACTTCTCCCTCTGGGCTAGCGTTCAGTTCTAGACAGTGGCCAGGTTCCTTCCCAGGGTGTCTGAGGATTTCAGAAAACAAGAACAATCCTGTCAACCATTGCCTGATTCATCTGGCATTTTCCAGCTTTTCTAACTTCCCAGAGACCCGGTTCCATGTTGCCTCTCCCCACAAGCTACTCTGCCTTGTGATGCTGAGCTGGTCCAGCATTGCATGATGAGGTGGCTCTCAGAAACGGTTTATGGCAAAAATTGTTTGTGTGTGTTTTTTTTTTTTAAATCCAAACTGAGAGCCTCTGTTGTTAATAATATTTACAGTTTGATTTGTTTGCATTTGGATCTTAAATCCATCTTGAATTATTTTGATTCAGAGAATAATATTTTGATTAAGCATTATATTTGGTTATTATTAGTGAGTATTCAACTGATGAAGACGGGCTTCCTGGCAATGGAAATAAATCATCAACAAAAAGACTCTGAGTTTCACATCCTTGTGAGCTGGGATGGATGGCCCGTTGGCAAAAAAGCCAAAAAAACCCCCCAAAACCCCTGCATTTTAATCCATTCTATTGACGTGTAATTACACGTAAGAAAATGCACTAGTTTTATGACTGTTTGCCATATTTATACATTCATGTAACTACTACCCCAGTAGGGCATTTCCATCACCCCACAAAGCCCCCTTATACCCTGCCCTTTTGCTGGCAGATCCCTGAAGCCTTTTCAGCTGAGTTGGCTTTCACACCCAGGTGTCCTGACATCAGAGCCTGGCTTCTTGACCTCTGTACTGCATTGCTTTCCTGAGGGTTTCACCTCTCTGCATTCACTGGATGGTAGCTTGTCTAGTCTGTTTGCATGCTCGTTGACTGATTGTGTGTCACTGATGGATTTACAGGCCGGTGGTAATTTAGTAGCATATCATCATTTATCCTGAAGCCCTGGTGCCTTCTTTTATCCTGTCTTTCTCTTGATGTGCCGCATTTAGTAAGTAGTCAGGTACTTGTAAAACGTTTGTAACATCTTGTTGGGCTTTGCCTTCTAACATTTTCAGGAAAAGAATTATTAATTCATTAAAGCATATTATTCACAGCTTGGTGTTTGGTTGGGTTTATATAAATTTAATTTTTTAATAGTAAAAATGTTTTTATTAACAAGGTAGTTATCTGTGATTACATGTGGATTTCTTGTTCTTCATGCCTTATGCAGATAGGGTGACTCATTGCCGCTACTTTTTGTATGTGTAATTCTAAAATGTTGAATTGCAGAGGTTTTGTGATACAGGTGTTCTCTCTTCTAGGACTTTTCCAGATTGCTCAGAACAAAGTGGCAGTTCTTCTTCTAGCTGGCGGGCAGGGGACGAGACTCGGTGTTGCATATCCCAAGGGAATGTATGATGTTGGTTTGCCATCTCATAAGACCCTTTTTCAGATTCAGGCAGAGCGTATCCTGAAGCTTCAACAGTTAGCTGAAAAATACCATGGCAACAAATGCATCATTCCATGGTAAGATATGCCTCATTGTGGGAGAGTGTCTAACATATGTCGGGCTATAATATTCAAAATGCATGTATACTTTATTCATAAGCAGACATATTTCCTGTTACTAATGATTTCCCCAGGAGCTGCGTTTTACTATATATGTTAAAAGTAATCTGTATTATAGCTAGATAAATGATCATGTTAGTCAATGCACAATATAAATTCACCTCAGGCTTTTACATCCCTACCTGAGTACTTTTGGGGACTCATTGGGTTTTCTCAGTGTAGAAACTTTATATTGATTGGTAGTTTGTGTATAAACTTCCGAGTGAAAGTCCGTTTCTGTCTGAAAGTTGAAGGCATCGTTCTGTTGTTTCTAGCATTATTGAGTGGTCCATTGCTTTTCTCATTCCCAGTCTCTCTCTCCCTCTTTCCCTTTCTTCCTTTCTCTCTCTCCCGCCCTTCTCCCCCTCCCCCCAAAAGCATCTAAGGTCTCTTCTTATCATTGGCATCTGAAATTTGATGACAAGGTGATAGGAGTCTGTTTTTAGTCACTGCTCTCACTTCAGGGAGTTCTCACAGTCTAGAGACTCAGTATCCTTAAGTACCAGGTTATATAGCTCTCCCCATACCCCACCCTTCCCATACACAGCAACTGAAAGCCCCACTGATTTCTCTGCTGTGAGCCACACTCCGATCCCAGGCTCTAGTAGAGTGCTGTGTTCTTGGGGCCTACCTTGGCAAGTGTTGGTGTCCCGAGCACCAAGAGCTTATGGGAAATTCTGCTTTGTGTTTTAAAAGTTTTTGATTTAGCTCTTAAATCTCTTTGCCAGAGCAGCTTTGGAAATTATGGTTTGAGGGGGAAACCAGCTGTGTTTGCGATCCCTCAAGTCCCTAATCTTGTTATTTTAGCCCCACGTGACCCACAAAAGCTCTGCTGGTTTCTCTGTCCTTCTGCCTGGTCCAAGCCCAGAGTCCCTACCACTAGCTTAGATCCCACATCAGCAGATACCCCCAGGAAGAGGCAGCTGCAAATCCTTAGCTCCTCTTTGAAAGATTCCCACCGTCTTGAATTTTAGTTCCAATCCATGTTGCTTCTGTAGCTCTCTGATGCCTTTAAAAATAGGCTTTTTGTAAATTTCCCAGCTTCGCTAGCTCTTCAACATGGGTATTGGCAGGCAAGAAACCATTTTTTTCATCTTGATTCCTTTGGGGATGTTTGAGGGACATCTGTGTTCGAAGCAGCCAATATTCTCCTTACAGCCCTGGCTCCCACTATCACATTGAATTTTCTTCTCTTTTCCTCACAACTTAGAATCTCTGTGCTCTTGTTATGCAGAGCAGTCTAGCCACCTCTTTGTACCCAAAGTTCAAAATACCCAGGATAACTTTTTTTTTTTTTAAGATTTTATTTATTTATTTGAGAGAGAGAGAATGAGAGACAGAGAGCACGAGAGGGAAGAGGGTCAGAGGGAGAAGCAGACTCAGGGAGCCCGATGCGGGACTCGATCCCGGGACTCCAGGATCGTGACCTGAGCCGAAGGCAGTCGTTTAATCAGCTGAGCCACCCAGGCGCAGGATAACTTTTGGTGGGAAATTATACCATTTTCTTTCTTTATTCATTCAACATATATTGAATGCCTGCTTCTAGGTACTGGGGATGTATCAGCAACCAAAATGGACAAAAATCCCTACTTATATGTGGCATAAATTCTAGTAAGGGCAAAAACTACTGCAGTCACTAGTTTGCTTTTAAATAGAGTTTTTTACTCCTTTGCCACACTAGCATGGTTTGGATTTTTGTGAGAACAGATAATATAATTACACTTTTGAGATTTTAAATGGAGGGTGAGCAGAGCCCAGATTACATTTCAAAACTTTAGTAAAAAGAACCATAAGATATATATATATGATATAATATATTCATTAGAATATATTACGTTTACCCTTTTCTCCCTATTTATTTATAATGGGATTTTTAAATTTAGAATACAGTTTTCACAGAGTTCTACAGTGTTTGTTTAAGCCAGTTATAGGCTTTCTCTTGCAGGAGGTATGTTTAATATTGTTTCATAGATTTATTTTATATGTAGGACTGATGAAGCTACTGGAAGAAAGGCACTTGGGTGGCAGCTAATGCTAACTTATCTAGGAAGAGCATGAAGGAAGTCAGAACAAAGAGGCAGTGTGCTCGATTTTTTTTTGCTTAGAAAATAGACAAGATTGAATCTTGCCCTAATTTCCAGAGCATTGTTGCTTAGAAGATCTACTTTTCTCTTGCAAGGTATATAATGACCAGTGGCAGAACAATGGAATCTACAAAGGAATTCTTCACAAAGCACAAGTACTTTGGTTTAAAAAAAGAGAATGTAATCTTTTTTCAGCAGGGAATGCTGCCTGCTATGAGTTTTGATGGGAAAATTATTTTGGAAGAGAAGAACAAGGTTTCTATGGCTCCAGGTTTGTAACCATGCTTATTTAAGGGTGACTAGAAATGGGAGTAACATAAATCATTATATTTTCATTTTTTTCTAATATGGTGATTTGGATGTTAAAAAATTAATATTTAAGATTTTATTGCAATTTGGCAAGGACTTAAAAAAGGAAAATGCCCATGGGTGAAATGGATACACTTTTATATTTTTTGTGGATGTCTGCCCTTGAGAACAACCTGAGCGGCACACAGAGTATTCATTCTCTTTACCCGGTATTTTATATCAGCAGTGTTCATGGCTGCATTACTTCTTGCAGCGAAAGATAGGAAACCATTTGCTCTTTAATAAACAAGAGGTTAAATTATAGTTTATCTGTAGTATTCTCAAACTGTAATAAAACTGTAATTGATTGGAGATACTAAATGACAAAGAGAAGTAGTGTCAGTAGTGACAGAATGGGAAGCGTGAAGCTGCGTGCCTGGTGTGGTGAGGGCCACCGCCCTGTATGGTTGCGGGTGGTGCATGCACACTGTGTGACCACATGCAGCCACCTTGCGTATGATCCCAACTATAAAAATAAATGTGTCGACAGGTTCATATCTACGTGAATATTTGGAGGAAAGGCTGACAGGAAATAAATAAAAGTGTTAACAGTGGTAGCCTCCAGATACAGGCTTTTGTTTCATCTTAAGTCTTTTTTTCTACTTAATTCTTTTTCATTAGTGGAAGACTACTATTTTTAGGTCGATTTGTGAAGTCCAGTTTTTTAAGCTGTGGCTGAGGGTATTGGACGAAGTACATTAAAGCAGCACTAAAAACAGATGGGAAAAGAAGAGGCTTTTTTTTTTCTTTAAATTTTTATTGTTATGTTAATCACCATACATTACATCATTAGTTTTTGATGCAGTGTTCCATGATTCATTGTTTGTGTATAACACCCAGTGCTCCATGCGGAATGTGCCCTCCTTAATACCCATCACCAGGCTAACCCATCCTCCCATCCCCCTCCCCTCTAGAACCCTCAGTTTGTTTTTCAGAGTCCATCGTCTCTCATGGTTTGTCTCCCCCTCCAGTTCCCCCCCCTTCATTCTTCCCCTCCTGCTATCTTCAAGAAGAGGCTTTTACGTATACTTATTTTAAATCTGATCTTCATATTAATCTGGTTTCCTAAAAAGTTATTTGGTATAAAAAACTTGTGCATTTTTATTTTTGAGAAGGGTGACATTGTCAGTGTTGGGGCTGTAAGTACAGAGCTAACTTGAATAATAAAAATATTAATAAAACTTGAAATGTTATGAAATAATCATTGCTTGAGAAAGAACTTTATATTTCACAATGTACTACAGGCTAAATTGTTAAAAAATCTGAGTTAAAAAGAAAAATATGGTCTTTGGGTTGCCTGGTCCTATATTAATAATGTTATTCTCTCGATACTTATGTTAAATTACTTTCGAAGTCATGTACTATAATTTTTTGACACCTGAGTTCTTCCTTATGGGTATTTATTTTTCTTGGCCCTGTGATGTAAAACTGCTTTTCAGAGATCTTCGCCCCACTTTGGAAACATTAACCCTGGTAAACCAGTTTGGGATTACCCTCATAATGGGTTTGGTGTACTACTAATGGGCTGTTTTATTTCCCAGATGGGAATGGTGGTCTTTATCGGGCCCTTGCAGCCCAGAATATTGTGGAGGACATGGAGCAGAGAGGCATTTGGAGCGTTCATGTCTATTGTGTTGACAACATCCTAGTAAAAGTGGCAGACCCACGGTTCATTGGATTTTGCATTCAGAAAGGAGCGGACTGCGGTGCGAAGGTAAATGCCTTTCTCAACTTAGTGAGGCCATCAGTGAGCTTGCTCTGTCAGTGCATACGTTCCAGGACACGAACTAGAATCACCAGGGTGATTTGAATATGTTAGAACCATTTTCTCTCTAAAGTAACTACCCCCTGCCTACTCTTTCTCTTAAATTGGCAGCATTTGATTTTGGAAATAATGTTGTATGCTTGTTCATTACAAGTAAGAGTTTAAAAATATGTGCGGATGGGACGCCTGGGTGGTTCCGTCAGTTGAGTGTCCGTCTGATTCTTGATTTTGGCTCAGGTCATGAGCTCAGGGTCGTGAGATCAAGCCCCACGTGCGGCTCTGTGCTCAGCATGAAGCCTGACTGAGGTTCTCTCTCTCCCTCTCCCTTTGCCCCTTCCCCAGTTTGCTTGCGCCTGCGCACACACGCGCTCTGTCTCTCTCACTCGAATAAGTAAAATCTAAAAAAAAAAAAATATGTGTGGATGATTTGTAAGTACCTGGGAGAGGGGATGATTATCACTAGGCCTGGGATGGATTCATTAATACCAAGTTGTATTTGATGAGGTTAGTCCACTTTCTTCCTATGACAGAGTTGCTGGAGTAGGAGGTGAGGGGAATATGGAGGGAACAGCAGATCGAGACTTCAGCAAGGCGTTTGACAAGTCACCTCATGATAGTCTTCTGATTAAGATGGAAATGTGCGGTCAGGGACAGTGAAGGAGACTGATAACTTTGACCACAAATGTACTGATAGGAAGATAGAGGGAGGTGATTCTTTTTAACATTTTTTTTAGTTGCATAGATGATGATGTAGGAGACTTGCCTTTATGGTAGCTAACGAAATATGTCCTGTATCTAGGAATAAAAGAGAACATGAAAACACTTTGGAAGATTTACTAATATAAATACCGCTTTTCTGGAAATCTGTAAAACTATCAGTTCTCACCAAATTAAAGTATAACACAATTTTGGTCAAAGCCCCAGTGAGACTGTTTTGGGGACACTTAACAAAATGATTGTAAAGTTTAGAAATAACATGTGAAGGTGGCCAGGACAATGCTGAGAAAAGGTGATAAAGAAGGAAGAGGGTTGGAGACAGTCTACCAGGTACTAAACTGGGTTGTAAATAAGAAATAATTCGGAGTGTAGTACAGAAACCAGGATAGAATGACAGATTAATGGAATGTGATAGATCTTGCAGAAATAAGTCCGTGTACATATAAGAATGCACTGTATAAAAACATGGCATTTCAAATCGGTGGGGGGAGTGAATGAGATAACTGACTAAAAATAAAGTCTCTCCCTCAAAGCTCATAGAAAAATCAATTTCAAATGGATTACAAAGTTAAATATAAAAAAAAAAGCCCATAAAGATGTTAAGGAGACAATTGAGAATAATTTTACAATATTGACATGAAGGGAAGACCTTTCTGCCAGCAGCAAAAGCCATACAATACAGTTTTCTGACAAAAACAAATTAGATACAAATTTTAAATATTTGGATTTAAAAAGGAGAACTGCCATAAAAGACATACCATAGCCTTGGTTGGAAATTTTCTATTTTAAAGATGTCATTTTTCTTAAAATTACCTGTAAATCTATGGCAAAGTCAGAAAAGCTGGAGTTATAAATTTACCAGTGCAGGTTTTGCGAGATTAAGCTGGTGGACCTAATAAGACTCTTTTGGACTCTGAAAATAAAAAAAGTTGGTTTGGTTATTTAAGACCTCTCTCTGGTCTTAAATATACTATATTTATACTGTATATGCTGTAAATAGCTATTCAGTTGTAATAGAAACAGTACATTGTTAAGTTGCTACTAAGCTTTAAAAAAAAAAAAAACAAACTAGACTGTCTTTCTGACTTTGCTCCGCTTGGTGTCACTCTTCATTCTAAATCAGAAACTTAAATTTTACTGCTCTGAGCTTCAAGTCCATTCAAATTCCATCTGGTCAACCCCTTCAGTCTCAGAAATGAGCACCCTGAGTTCTGGTCCTAAGTGAGTTCCAGGCTCAAGGTCCTTCATCACATTAACAGAAGCAGGATTAGAATTCATGTTTCCCAACTCTTAGCTTTAGGATCATATTACATTATAAAACCAAGCTCTTTAGATTGATTATGCTTTTGCTGATGGCTTAAAAACTTTAAATTAGGGCACCTGGGTGGCTCAGTTGGTTAAGCCACTGCCTTCGGCTCAGGTCATGATCCTGGAGTCCCAGGATCGAATCCCGCATCGGGCTCCCTGCTCGGCAGGGAGTCTGCTTCTCCCTCTGACCCTATCCCCTCTGATGTGCTCTCTCTCTCTCATTCTCTCTCTCTCAAATAAATAAATAAAATCTTTAAAAAAAAAACAACTTTAAATTAGTGTGCTAACTTTTGTGAGTTTACTGGTTACACGGGAGATACAGGTGTAACCAGTCACCCTTCACCACCTGTGGGTTCTCCAGGAGTCTCGGGCTTCCTCCTCAGCTCTATCTGGCATATAGGGTAGAAGTCACTCGATGAGCGACTACATAGTCAGATGGAACCGAAATATGGCAAGACTGGTATATGTTAACTTTCAGAAATGTTAGAAACCGTTTATGTAATCTGTCCTCCCACCCTTTTAATTTTAATTGCAAAATCAAGATATCAAAATTATTTTTAAGAACACCTAAATTAGGGAGTTATTCGTAGTGTGGTAGTAGAATAATTTGTCTTACTTCTTTCAAAGGCTCTGGTCTTTGTGAATTAAGGAATTACGTATTTTCTATGGAGCAAGAGCCTTGAGAAAAGGCAGAGAGTGCAGGGGTTTGCAGAAGTACAAAGCTAAAAGGGTAGGAACCACTGTTAATTAAAGGTCACTTTGTAAAGCAGTTACAGTAACTGTGACATTAAAGTGTTACTTTGAACTCAGCTTTTCAGTTAGAGAAAGTTAGAGAAAATCAAACAAAATTTTATACTGTATAACTTTTTGTGTAATATAAACTTGACTTCCAGCTTATGCAGTTTACAAATGCATTCTTTTGTAATCTAGAGTTTTATGATATTTTTGGAGGCTCCTAGTTGTCATAGAAGTAAATCTTTCAGGGGCGCCTGGGTGGCTCAGTTGGTTAAGCGTCTGAGTCTTGATTTTGGCTCAGGTCATGATCTCAGGGTCGTGAGATCGAGTCCTGCATTGGGCTTAGTGCTGGGTGTGGAGCCTGCTTGGGATTCTCTCTCCCTCTGCAGGGAAGAGGAGTGAAAAAAGAAGTAAATCTTTCACTGACAGATTAACACTTGGGCAGTGTAAAGTGTGAATATGCTTAGTTTTGTTATCTATGGCTGGTCAGGAGTAGAGGCCTATGGAAGTGACTGGAAAATAAACCGTGTGTGTGTGTGTGTGTGTGTGTGTGTGTGTGTGTGTGTGTGTGTGT
>NW_027397116.1:911284-974201 GCF_003265705.2 Callorhinus ursinus
TGTGTGTGTGTGTGTGTGTGTGTGTGTGTGTGTGTGTGTGTGTGTGTAGTTATCTGTGGGTGGTCAGTGGGAATGAGAGGAATCTATTCCAAATTCCATAGTGAGACCCCACTATGGAATATGTAAAGTGAGGGGTGGTGAGGAGTTGATCATTGCAAACAGGTCTGTGATTGATTTAAATCATTTTGTTGTAGGTTTCCCCCCAGTTTAATTCACTTCCTTGGGAGAAAGTTTCTCTTTATAGAATACTGCGCTCCTTTCAGGATGGCAAACCGTGAAGCTACACAGCAGCCTTGCGCACCCCCTGTAACTCTAACTGCTGTGTAGGTGAAGTCGGCGTTAGTGGCTTTATCGTCTGGAGGCGGCTGCCGCCCGCTGTATTTATTTTAAGAAATCAGTTGCTGAAGGAAAAGTTTTAGCTTTATTGATGTAATTTCTTAGGATAGACTTTTCAAATTGGGGACAGATTTTTCAGACTACTCTGAAGCATGCTGAATTGCTCACTGAACAGGGCAACAAAGCAGTATCTTTAAATACTTGCTGTCGTTTGATTGTTCAGTTGGATATTCATCTCATCTGAAACTTGATTTTATATTAGTGTATCACATACAGTTCTTCGGTAATTTTCTTCTGAACAGTTTAGGCCAGTGCTGTGTTGGATTAGGGTGGTGGGGTATCAGTCACTTGTGAGGGTTTTTTTAATTACATACTCTATATTTCCCTGTGATTTCTTGTTTAAAGATTTATTTATTTATTTTGGGGGGGCGTGGAGACCATGAACTGGGGAAGGGGGAGAGGGAGAGGCAGAGAATCTCAAGCAGACTCCACACTGAGTGTGGAGCCCGACGTGGGACTCGATCTCATAACCCATGAGATCATGACCTGAGCCAAAATCAAGAGCCAGCGTCTTGACCGACTGAGCCACCCAGGTGCCCCTATTTTTCCCTGTGATTTTGATATACACCTTTCTCTCAGCTTCCCCACCAGCTTAGAGCCATTGTTAGATTGTCAAATCACTGGTTTTCAGACTTTTTTTAAAAGCATAGAATGTCTTACTTCAAACAAAGTCTAGCCTGCAAAACAGCTAAATATGGGTGGGCTTTTCTGATTGAAGTTGGAGCCAGATTGAAGTGACTTGCCTGGTCTAATGCCCCCTACCTCCTGGCCATCTCCCTGAAAAACAAGGAAAATGGTGTATTCATGAAGGAAAACGAAAGAAACACCATTTTCTTTTTTTTTTTTTTAAGATTTTATTTATTTATTTGATAGAGAGCACAAGTAGGCAGAGCAGCAGTCCAGAGGGAGAGGGGGAAGCAGGCTCCCCACTGAGCAGGGAGCCCGATGTGGGGCTCGACCCAGGACCCTGAGATCATGACCGAAGCCGAAGGCAGACGCTTAACTGACTGAGCCAATCAGGCACCTGAAACACCATTTTCAAATGAAATAATGATTTGGACAGTACCAAATGAGAGGCAAAATGCCTTACCTTTGTCTTGTGAATCCCAGAGAAATTTCATTTCATTTATTCTCAAAGCAGTTGAGTGTAGTTAAGGATAAATTAATTAAAATAAAACATATTTGGGGGGAGGTAGACTCCTCATTTAATTATTCCCAGTCCAGTGTGATTTCCTCTGGGCTCTGTGTGTATGATGAAATTTCTATTCCATAGTTTCATTAGGTGATAAATAGGAAGGAGGTAATTTACTTCATTTCCAGTTGGACAGTAGTCTGTCAAAGAATAGAAAGATGGACAGGTGGTTGTCCACAGTTAAAGGTTCCTTTGCCTTAAAGACAATATAAGCAAAACTGCAGATGTGGCCTTTGGAAATGGCAAATGTCCAGTGTAGCATTTGATTATATTTCTTCTCCTGCTGTCTTTCTTTGGGCAGGTGGTAGAGAAAACGAACCCTACGGAGCCAGTGGGAGTGGTTTGCCGCGTGGATGGAGTCTACCAGGTGGTGGAATACAGTGAGATTTCCCTGGCGACGGCTCAGAAACGAAGCTCGGATGGACGCCTGCTATTCAATGCAGGGAACATAGCCAACCATTTCTTCACCGTACCATTTCTGAGAGATGTTGTCAAGTATGAGCAAGATGGGGGCTTTTATTAAAATTTTTCTTTTATCATTAATCAGGAACTGAGTCACTAGAGAAGTAGAAGGACACCCCAAGTCCAAATTCTACAGAATTCATCTTTATCAAATGGAAATTTATCTCATATTGTAGTTGTTTTTAGGAAGATGCATTATAGGGTGCAGGTTTGTAGAAGTCCATCTTTCGCTGCATTGCCTGCAGTCCAAAGCACTTCTTCTTTTTCTTCTCTTCCTCTTTTCCCTCCAACTATGTTAGGTTCTGGTGAAGCAAAGAGTAAGAAATGAAACACTCTCTACCAAGTGGGAAACTTTAAAAAATGTAGATATCTGCTTTACACCTACTGAATCAGAATTTCTGGTGGTAGATGCACGTCATCTGTATTTTTGAAAAGCTGCCCACACAATTTTAATCAGTTCCCAGACTAGCATTTAGGAACTAGTGCATTAGAGGGTCGAGAAAAAAGTACTTGAGCCCTGGATGGAAACTAGCATGGTAGGATAAAAGAATAAAATAAGAGCTACTTTATTCTGTCGGTCTGTTAAATGAAGGACATTCTCACTATCTGCTTCTTCATTTGATAGCTTTTAGACATTCACGATGACAATCTATTTTTAAAAAAGTTACTTAGCTTTGCTTTAGAATATTGACTCCAGTTCCAGAATATTTCCCATTCTACTCTGCGGTCTGTAACTGTGCTGCTATTAATTCATCCATAGTAACTTACTAATCCTCATCTTTCCATTCCACACTCAAGGGCTCTCAGTTGGGAAAGCTGGGGCAAAGAGCAGAACATTCTATGGAAGACAGGAAAATTATGGGAGAGACATTGGTGTGAGCTGTGTGGTGTATATTCTTTAATGTGGAGATCATTATTGGATTTTTTAAAAATTTAAGGAGGTAAATAGGGAAATCTCTTTGTCTAATATTTAAATATGAATTGAAACTTAGCAGATGTGCTTCACTTTGAAAGTCTTAGTATTGGTTGTCGATGCATTTGTTCCTGGGTGTGATTATCGGATTTTCTGGCGTTTTAATTTTGGAAAGTGATTATGTCTTTTTTTTCCCCCTACGTAGTATTTGTGAACCTCAGTTGCAGCACCATGTGGCTCAAAAGAAGATTCCATATGTGGATCCCCAGGGGCAGTTAATTAAGCCAGACAAGCCAAATGGAGTAAAGATGGAAAAATTTGTCTTTGACATCTTCCAGTTTGCAAAGTATGTTTTGAGTAGCAAGAGTAAGGTTAGGTACGGGTCTTGAAATGTTGCTGCTTACTCTGTTAGGCAGGACGCTGTTTTTAGGAGACCCTGGGTAGCATATAGTCAGGTGTGGTGTTCTGATTGTGAGTGCACCGTCTAGACTCCTTATCATTCTCCGGTACGTGACCACCAGCCTGGGAGTATGTTTTATGTCGGTTAGTCCGTTATCTGACTGACTCTCCTGCAAAACTGTGAAATTTTGTTAAAATTGTCACTTCTTTTGGCTAAGAGACTAAAAAGGTTGAGATAGAGAACTTGTCCACTTTGTGTGTAGGATGCCTGACCTGTGAGTAAATGTTTCAGGGAACATGGTTTTAAATTATATAGTTCTCCGTCAAAGATCACATTTGGTGTTGAGGTTTGTGTTTCAGAATTTTGCCAGTATGAAAATGCAGAAGACAAATTAGCTGTGTAAGATTAATCTTCCCATGTGCATTTCTAAATCATCCTTTTTTCCCCCCCCCAGAACAGATTCTCATGTAATTTGCATTAAGATTTCTGACCTTTCTGACTTGAGATGAAGTGTTTTATAGTCGGGGATGAAAATAATTTGTTATTTTGCATTGGAAAAGGGAATTCCAACTTCCTTTAGTCCAGGAACGAGATTTATTTCTTTTGGCACTCAGCTGAGAGAGAGCCTGTAAGATTGGGGACCAGAGGCTTAGCCCTGTAGAGAGGGTTGGAGTCGTGTTTGCAGTTTTACTTCATACTAGAGTGGTCTCTTTGTGGTTCCACTCTAGGAAGTTTGTGGTGTATGAAGTGCTGCGAGAAGATGAGTTTTCCCCACTAAAGAATGCGGACAGTCAGAACGGGAAGGACAATCCTACTACTGCGAGGCATGCTTTGCTGTCCCTTCATCACTGCTGGGTCCTCAACGCAGGGGGCCACTTCATCGACGAAAATGGCTCTCGCCTCCCAGCCATTCCCCGGTAAGTCAGTCTCTTCTCCTGTGTGACAATGCTCCCTGGACTTTTCCTCTTGGACCTGTCTCCCCTCTCTCTGATATATTCCCACATCTTTTTAAAAAAAGCAGAAGACTGATGTGGGCAGTTCCTGCTATGAAATAATCTGGACGCCTGGCCCATTACAGAGAGAATGATCGCTTTACTTCCCCGTAGTGAGGAATCCCTTGTTTTGGACACACGTCCTCCTGGGCAGCGTATGAGTCCCGCTGAGGGGTTCTCGGGAGGCCATCCCGTTGGTGCGTCGTGGGGTAAAGGCCGTCAGGCGCGCAGGCCCCGAGAGGGAGAGGACTGGGCGCGGCTCCGCTCTGCGTGCGTGGTTCCCCACCCCGCCCAGCCTCACACCCGCTGCCCGCAGGCCACCTGGAGACGGGAGACAGGCCCTCGCCCTTCTTTCTGTGACGCTTTCACCGTCGCGGGGGGAGATGCCGGCAAGGGGAGGGGATGGCTCTTACATTCCCAGGTACTCAGACTTCACATATGTTTTGGCATTTTTAGAACTTAAAAAAAGAAGGTCCTTCTAGCTCTTTAAATCTGAGATAAAGCACTTTTAAGCTCAGGCTTCTCTTTTGTGAGCACCGAGAATTACCCCCTTGTAAATCCTGTGGTATTTATGTACTTAGGTCAGAAACGTTCTGCCAATCATTTCTGTGTTGAGGACGAAACGGCTGGCTGCATGCACAGGGGCGCTCGCATGCCTCGGTGCACCTTAGGGCCCTGGGCCTTGGAGCTCCCTGGCCATGCCTGTGTTTTCCCGGGAAGGAGCTGCGGTAAGCGGCCTCCATCCAGAGCCACTCTCAGGCTCTGACTCGCCCGCAGGCCTGCTCCTCTGCACATCACATTATCCTCACGCTTCATCGTTGGCCATTGAGTTCGTTTTGGCCCCTTCAGATTTCCTTTGCCAAGTTTATAATTTACCATAAATACATGCCTTTCGGTCAAGTATATTTTGCAATTCCACTTCATTGTTGTTGTTTGATTTGTTTTCCATTCCCATTAATGCTTATTTATTCCTACATAGCAGTGCTACAAATGGAAAGTCAGAGACCATCACAGCTGATGTCAATCTCAAGTAAATATCCCAGCCTGCCTGCAGTGCATGGTGCCGGGGCTGTGCTTCCCTCCCTACTAACTGGCATCGTAGTTTAGCGCTCTGCCTCTTGGTGGTCTGGGGGGACGGGGTGGATGGCCGCAGCTTTGGTGGGGGCGGACTGTGCTTCCTTGGTGGCAGGTATCTGTCCGGATACCACTAACTCAGAGTCTCAGTGCATGCTGGAAATGGGGAACATGCTTTACTAAAGAACCTGACGTGGATGTTCGAGCCTGCAGGGACAACTTGACGAGCGATAGGTAGGGTGTCGGGCAGGTTCCAGGCCAGGGAGAACAAATTCTGATTGCAGCAGAAGCTAGAGGAACCTCACCTTTGGAAGCTGTGTCTTACTGGATTGGATAGATGTTCTCAGTAGGAAGGCTGACTGCCTCTAACATATCTGATGGCTCCTTGTGCGGAGAAAATGATTCTCTTAATGTTTTCTCATCCTGACAGCTCCCTTCTCGGTGTTAATTTTAGTCCATTACTGTCTTGCTCCCAAGGAAGGAAGCTTTTTGTCTGAATGGCAGATAATTTTTAGCTGGAAGTAGCATGTATCCTGTCTCACCTGGGTACTGACAGAGTTTGAAAAAGCCATTATCCTTACAGCTAAAGAGACAGCTTGAGGTCCTTGCTACATTTGAAGAGTTACTAGTTCAGTTGGAATTTTAAGTTTTGAAGATAATTTGGGAAATGTGTACAAGGCAAAGGATCTGGAGCTATCTCGGGAGTAGCAGGGATGTCATTTTCATCCCTGTAATTCCCCACCCCACCTGTGCCACTCACTTTTGCCCCATGGAGACAAGTGCCTGTGGGTGGCAGTGTTTCCCATGTGTGGGCTTGTCTTGTAGACAAGTGGACTCACAGATCCAGTAGTTTCTTAGAGGAGCCCTAGGTGACTGTGGGCCCTCGTGCCGTGAGGACCTGGACACAGACCACTTTGTTATTTTCTGTCCCATCCATCATTTTTAATATATGGAGGCAAGTTGTTTTTAGAATTTGAGAAATGGATTTTTGACCCCAAATTTCTTTCTCACTGAGCCATGCTTTTAACCTCAAAAGTGAAATGGTTTCTTAATTATACAAGTGAAATCAACAGCCAGCTGTCTTAGCAAAGATACAAAATGTTTTAAACATTAGTTCTTGTTTGCGTTCTCTTACTTAGTACTTTCCCCCCCATTTACTTCATTTTAGCCATTTGCAGAATAATTAAACTGAAATCAAAATTTGGCCCCAGATGAGATTGCGGACTTAAGAATTTAAGCAGGGACTATTTCTATCTCTAAAGGATGCCCTCGAGAGTGGAAAAAGATTACTTAAAAGTGAGAGATGACAAGAAAGTACTTTGTATAAAAGGGGGAGGAAACAGGCTGGGAGATAATTCTCAAAGAATGGAAGCAAGCTTGCTGAGTTTTGACCGAGTAACATGATTTTTATTTTTTAACTTAGCATTTCTGGAACAGTTAGTTACTGAAAGTATGCTTGGCTAAAGAATTGGGGGATAATATGTTATTGGTTTAAGTTGCCTGTCTCCTGAGATTTTGCATTTGGTGATGGTAACTTCTGTCTTTCTTCCTTCTGGGCATCCAACCTTGTTTATTAAGAGTGACTTTCTTAGTTTCTTGCAGTATCTTTTTGGGACTCTAAAAGAAGTTATATTTTGGTCAGCCATGTGTTCCTTGGGTTCAAAGCCACCTTCTGATCCTGGCACACCAAATCCCTCAGGGGTTCTGGTGGGACTGGGCTGTCTAGATCTTACCAGTGGAGTGGGCCCTTATTTTTCCCATTTGGTTTAATATGAGTCCAAGCTGCCCCAGAGGGTCTGGACCAGATTTCTTGAGCTCTGTTGATAGAATCTGACACATACCTGGACAGAAGTGTGCCCCATCTTTAATTCGTCTTTTCTCCAAATTAGTCTGTCATCCGCCTACCCCCCATAGTTCATTTATTTATTCAGCCGACAAACATTTGTAGGCCTGCTCACAGACCTACAGGTACTGCTAGTGTCCGGGTGCTGGAGTAGCTTACACAAGAGAAAGGAGTCATTTCTTACAGCCTGCTGGGAGGGCAAGATGCATAAAAGTAACATCATCAGGCAGTGTGTGTTTATGTGTTAAATACATGATACAAATAATAATTTACTATGATTTAGGAGGCAGTGACTTAGCAGATGTCTATTAAATTTTTTTTATAGAAATAAATGAGAGTTATCACTATGAAATACAATGGTCAAAGAAAGGGGGGGCTTGGCTAAGTCTCGGAGGATGGCTATAATTTGGATAGTCCAGATTTTTATTTGACCATAGTTGAGAATGACTTGGAATACTCCAAAGTGCGGGCAGCTGGCCTGGTTTGAGTGGAAAGTAGTGGGACAAGTGAGTGGGAGTAGGTAGAGAGCACCCTGGATTCAAACTACATGGTTCTCTTTAGAGGAAGTTTGGGCATCGCTAAACTCAGAAGCCCTGTGATTTTGTTGATTCCACCAAAGCTTCAGATACATAGTTGGTAAAACAAAGGACAGCTACAGGTTGAGGCTGTAAGAGACTAGTTTTTTGTTAGTTTGTTTTAAGAGAGAGGGCATGAGCAGGAGGGGTGGGGCAGAGGGAGAGGGAGAATCTTAAGCGGGACTCACGCCCAGCCAGCACGGAGCCCTGGGCTCGATCCTGTGACCCCGAGATCATGACCTGAGCTGAAATCAAGAGTTGAATGCTCAGCTGACTAAGCTGCCCAGGCGCCCGGAGACTAGTTTTTGTGTGCTCTGTATCCTACTGGTGGAAAAACCTACAGATCTAATGCCTTAAACATATTAAGAACACTATTTATTGACTTTTATATTAAAAACTTAGAATCAAAAACTAATGATGTAATGTATGGTGATTAACATAACAATAAAAAACTTAGAAACTTTTAGAAACTCAGGATTGAGTGGCTGTATGTGTTAGAATGTGACCTGGAGGAAGGGTCCTGGGATCGAGCCCCACATTGGGCTCCCTGCTCGGCGGGAAGCCTGCCTCTCCTCTCCCACTCCCCCTGCTTGTGTTCCCTCTCTCGCTGTGTCTCTCTGTCAAATAAATGAATAACATCTTAAAAAAAAAAAAAAAAGGGCAGTACTGTCCAATAGAACTTCCTGTAGGGAAGGAAATACTCTATAGCTGTGTTGTCCGATTTGGCAGCTACTGAGCACTTGAAATGTGGTTTTTATGACTGAGGAACTGAATTTTAAAATTTTAGTTCATTTTAAAAATTTTAATAAAGTTTAGGTAACCACATGTGGCTAGTGGCCAGTGTATTTTGGATAGTGCAGCTTTAGAATGTTTGTCCATAGTAGTATCTAAACTCTCAAGGTTGTGGCAAGGATTGAAGGGAAATATGAAGGATTCAAAGTAGCTAGCAGTGGGCCGGAGCCATAGTTTATATTCCATAAATAGTCCCTTCCTTATCACATTAAAAGTTGGAAATGATAAAAAATGAGATGTACATTAGCAGATAAGTATATCAGTATAGGTGCTTTGAAAACCCACTGGTAATTACTGGCACTTGCCCAAAACAGTGTCTTCTGCACTTGATCTTAGCCAAAAGGCCGAGAAGCGATCCAAATAGTGTCTCCTGGACCATGACAAATTCATGTTTATTTGATGCTCAGGGAATTTGGTGACCATGAGGATAGAGTCTCTTCTGTTTGTCTAACTGGGAGAATTTGATTATCTGCAAGCTTCTCAGAGGAAAGTGACGGTCTGTACTTTCACTCTGGCAATAATGTGAGAAGCAAAACCTTTAACATGTTTTTTTTTTTTTCTTAGCTTGAAGGATGCCAATGATGTACCAATTCAGTGTGAAATCTCTCCTCTTATCTCCTATGCTGGAGAAGTAAGTTTGATTTGTTTTTTCCCTGTTCTTTTAAAGGTAGAATCCGGAGACTGTTTCATATTTAAGTAGAGTTGCCCATTTCCCAGTGCCCTGCCCTGCTGATCCTGGGAATGAACAAAGAAGTTGCATTTGTTCTGAATTTTTTTTCTTTGAGAATTCCTGTTACAGCTTTGCATCTGTCCCACAAGTGGCTTAGTTGCCATGAACAGAATGTTTAATATTTTATCCATTTCATTGACATACCGAAATGCAGTGGTCTTTCAAAAAAAAATCAGCCTTGTGTTTTAGATAAATCATCTAGTTTTTTTTTTTTAATTGAAATATAGTTGACCCACAATGCTAATTTCAGGTGTGCAGCATAGTGATTCACCAAGTCTACACATTCTGTGTTCACCAGTGTAGCTACCACCTGGCACCACACAACGCGATTACGGTATCACTGACTGTACATATTCTCTAGGCTGTGCCTTCCATCCCTGTAACTTATTCATTCCGTAACCAGAAGTCTCTGCCTACCACTTTCCTTCACCCATTTTGCCGACCCCTTATCCCCTCCCCTCTGGCCACCATCAGATTGTTCTCTGTATTTATGGGTTGTCTGGCTTTTTAAAACTTAGTGTAATTTTTTCCTCTCAAAGGGTTATTTTGTTCATACACTTGGTACTCTCACTTTTAAGACTGGGAGATATAGGCGTTCCTACTCTTCTAATAATGTAAATTTTTTCTGGAGATCCTTGTCAGGTTGCTTAATTTCAGCATCAGAGACAGCCACACTGCTTAGAAAATTAACTCTGTTGGGTAATGGTGATAGGAAGAATGACTAACATCTTACTAACTTTAGAAATTATAATCAGTAATTTTCCTTTCTTTGTTGTTTGTTTTATGCGTCTATAAATTGGTCATTAAGCTCAGTTTAAAAAGTATACGAAATAGGTTTTTTATTTACTTTTAAATTCTACCTCTCATCCAACTTTTTGGCATCTGTGCTTTAAATCTTTATTATAGTCACTAAGTCCAGTCTTGTATGACTAGTGCCCACTAATTTTCTAACTGTGTTTCATTTTAACCCTTTTTTCAGGGAATAGAAAGTTATGTGGCAGATAAAGAATTCCATGCACCATTAATCATTGATGAGAATGGAGTCCACGAGCTGGTGAAGAATG
This sequence comes from Callorhinus ursinus, assembly GCF_003265705.2. Classification (NCBI taxonomy): domain Eukaryota; kingdom Metazoa; phylum Chordata; class Mammalia; order Carnivora; family Otariidae; genus Callorhinus; species Callorhinus ursinus. The sequence goes on from NW_027397116.1 coordinate 921,718, forward strand.
GTATATGAACCAGAAACCAAGTTCACCACAGTAAGAATAGCTTTTATTTTTGATAGACCAACTGTGAACCTCAGGACCTCTCCTGGAATACTCACGTTTGAATATCTACAGGGTTTCACCTTGCTTGTTGAACTCTTACAACTACTCCATGTTCCCCAAGATCCAGATGACCGAGCTTCAGAAAGCATTTTTATGATTTTCAACTCATTGAAGGTCTTATTTATATTTTTTAACTGTGTGATTTTTTTTTCCAAGCCAAGGAAAACATTGGCCATCCAGGAAATTTCCTACAGCTTGGGTATAGTCAGGGTATTCAACATCACTGTACTTGGAGCTGGAAACATTTGTTTTCAAAGTTATACATAGTAATTAATATGTCCTTGTATGTATCGAAAGGTTTCTATGGTACTAAAAGTTTGTTTTATTTTATCAAAAATTAAATTTTTTTAAGAAAATAATTGGACAGTAAAATAAACATTTCTTCTTGTCTCTGGAGCGTCATTTGTACCTTGAGGAAGTTATTCCACCAGGAAATAGGAAACTTGGGAGGAACTTTGAGATAGTACAAGAAACCAAATTGGCACTCCAGGGAGGTGGCCGCACAGGTCTCGAAGGAATCCCTCTCTTTGGGTGGTATCCTCCTGTCACTTCATAACTAACAGTGGCTCTGAACCAGAGATGACATGCCTCCTGCAAGGGGCATTGGGCAATGTTGCAACTGAGATGGTGGGATGGTGGTTCTGACGTGTAACGAGAGAGAGGCCAGGGATGATCCTAGATGTCCTGCAGTGCAGGGGCAGGGGGCAGACTCCCGCAGCAAAGAATTATCTGGCCCGCACTGTCAGTACTGTTGAGGTTGAGGAACCTTGTTTCATATCATTGGTTTATTCTCTTACCCAAATGTTTGGTGGCACCTAGGAATTCAGAAGAACACGGTTCTGGCCTTTCCCCAGGCGAGTTAATCCCTCCCACTTCAGATTTTCTTTGTTCATCTAGAGGATGAAAAAATGGCCGGGGGGGTGGGGGGAGGGTAGGTGGGGAGGGTTCCTTAAAATATGGGCCATAGATCATTGGTCATTAGTAAGGATTCAAAATGTAGTTTGCATGAAAATACTGAGCTTTATAAATGCATTTTTATGTAGCATTTAAGTGTTGACCAAAGCATAAAATTTAACTTCTGGATAAATGAAAAATTCTAAAAATTATGTCTAGAGAAGAAAGTAGTCAGTTTTATCTTTCACTGACCAGTTGTCACTAGATGGAATGTAATAGGTGGGTCTTTTCTCTCTGAAAGTATAGATTTTAAGGATCATTTTTTAAAAAAGAGTATATGATATTTGTATCTAAATTTATTTTTTGTGCTAAGGCGTAGGTAGTGTGTCTAGCATATTTTCTCTTTTATTTCAATAACAGCCCAGTTTTGCTGTTGTTGTCCATTCCATTTCTCAAAAAGACTTGTGAGGTTTGGGTTCTCCCATCAGAACAAGCTCCGAGTGGATCGTGAGGGCAGAACCACAGGACGGTAGCACCCGAACGGTACGCTTCATTTCCCTTTTTCTGACCTTCATCTGCGGTCTCCCCTCTCCCCATCTTTAAGCTTGTACCAACACCAGGAAGGGGAGGGTGGGCGGCCTGGGATGGGGGTCATGGCTTTGCTGGAGAGGAGTGGCGGCCCAGGGGCACCGGGTCCAGTGAGCGTGGAGAGTCTGGTAGCCTCGGGGCTGGGGAATACAAGGTGGCAGCATGATGCACCTTCAGGAGTCCTTGTCGAATAGTCATTCTAACTCAGAAAATACAGAATTGAGTAAAATGGTTATAAAAATATGAATTAGAATCATTTGGCAGCAGTGTGGTAGAATTTACATGAGAGTTAATAATCTCTTTGAGTCTGGTTGAAATCACCCTTGCAAATGGGTCAGGAACTTTACTGATAGTCACAAATGAACATATATTTGATTTTTGTTCCTCAGTTTCCCTTTTGCTTCTTGAAATTGATCCAGTTTTGACAGCTATAAAGGAATTACTAGGGACAGTTACAGGAAGATGAACAAAAAGAATTTTATTTTCCAATTTCTAGCCCTTCTCTCCCCTCAAATTTGGGCTATTATTGGCAACAGTGTGGGTTCATTGCTAACCCCAGCTTACTATCTGCAGTGTTTCCTCTTGATGATTCGTCATGGTACGGTCAGATCTCAGTTATCCAGGTAAAATGAGGCAAGGAAAAAATGCATAATCCAAGAGAGTGACTAAAACACAATCATTCTGTTGGCTTGGAAGTCTGTTTTCCTCCTGGCTGAGACTGCTGCTTTTGCACTTCATGGCCCTCTTGAGAGCCCCGGTATAGGAAAGGCATGTTGGGAAGTGATGGGGGGGTAAGTCAGCCAGTGCGGGCTGAGTGCAGATCACATGCCCAGCACTCTGGGCACACAGAGCCCTCTCCTTCCACAGCCTGCATTCTGGTTCAGGGGATAAAACGAACCCACTTAAACAAGGCAAAGATAATTTAGTACTAAAATATAAGGAATCAACTTCAGTGGAAGTTAAACAAAGGTCATCATTATGAACTGGAGTTTGGTAAAGCAGAACTTCTCAACAAAGAACGCTCTCATTTTGAGAGTAGAGCTACTATGCCTTTCTCAAATTAGGGTCAGAGGTTTATGTTCTAACAGAAAAATCTACCTTAATAATTCTGACATGTATTATGAAAAACCAGTGAGGTTTTTACTAATAACCATGTTTTGCTCATGGTAAGCTCTCAAATAATTTAACTCTGATCTATTGGATTTAGTTGCTTTAAAATCAAATGTGTATTGTGATTCAGATATGGATTATTAAAGGGAGTTTGGTTATTGTAGGGAGAAGGGGTTACTTAGCTGCATCAAAGTTGCCAGGTGGTGCCCAAGTTGTAGGGTTAGTGAGCAGATCTGTAACAGTGATTTTCTGAGTGTGTTCCCTGACTGGGTACATCAGTGTCACCTGGAAACTTGTTAGAAACGTACATTTGCAGAATCCCTGCATCACACGTTTGTAGGTGAGGCCTAGAAACGTGTTCACATGAACCCTCCAGCTGATTCTGATGTACACCAAAGTTTGGGAACCACTGCTCTAAGAAGGCCAACCAAAAGGTCAGGAATGTTACAAAAAAGAGAACATACACTAGGGGAAAACAGAGAGGCCAGTGTTCCTGAAGCCAGAGTAGGGTAAGCTGGAAACCAAATAGGTAATGTCTTATGTGAGCTTTACTCTTTGAAATACTGAGGGAATGGTACTGATGGTAGTAAGAGTGAAGGTGGTGCTAGCAAGACCTGACCAGGACTGTTGGAATTGCTAGGACACTGGTTTCTAAACACTTCAGATTCTCTGAATCACTTGGAGAGATTAAAACAAACAAACACTCTAGTTCTAGAGATGGTGATTCTCAGTCTGGTGAGAGCCTGAGTAGCTAATTTTATAAAAAGCACTAGATGTTTCCAGAGTGCAGCTAGGAGTGAGAATCACGACTTGATTTAGAAATCAGCAGTCAAGGACGTTTGGATGTGTTCTGGCTTTGAAAAAATCAGACAAAGGCGGCGAAGAAGAGTGAAGAACATTTCACTTGAGAAGAACAGCACAAACAGGAAAGGCAGCTGGGGCCCAGGAACACACATTCTGGGGATGATTCCATTTTGCAAAGACCTCGGACTGTGGAAAGAACCACCCTAATTGGGCTCTTTCTAAATTGTATCCCCTCCGATTCATAGCATTTCCTAAAGCTAGAGTGAGTGTGATGTAGGGGAAAAGAGAAAGTTACTGAATAATTTGGTTTAAAAATAGGAGTTTCAGGCTGAATGAGAAATAAAAAGGAAAATGATGTGGTAAGGTGATGGCATGGTGGGTGGGTTTTTCCTCTGTATTTCATGAATCTTTGGATGATGCATTCTTTGGAATTTTATGATAAAAAGTTGTATCTTTTGTAAAGGCTCAAAGTATAAATAAACCAAGGGTAGTCACATTAACCAGTTAGGTGCAGCTGCAAGAGAACTTGGGGGTAAAATTGGCTGTGGTGAGGTGGGGTGGGAGGGGAGTGTAGATGTACCTTCAGGTAACGGAATGTGGACAGGGCACCGTTGGAGTGGGAGGCAACTCGGTCTTAGATGCTGTTACCTCTGACCTTGGCTCTTACTTGGAGTGTCCTCAGTGGTGACTTATAATGTCTTAATTTGGAGGGACGTACAAAGCAAATATAAATGTATGAATTCAAGGTAATGTGCTTTGGGAGAAGGCCTTTCTGCAGGAGGCTTAACAGGAGTTCTCTGGCGGAATATATGAATTCAGGATTACGTTACGCTTTCTTAAAGATGAGAGGCCTAAGAGGCCTGCCAAAAGCTCAGTGAGTCAGTGGTGACACCAAATATGTTTACTTGGCTCTTACTTGGAGTGTTTTTTAAAACAGTGTTTTAAAAGTTCTGAACCAAGTTAGAAGGACAGCGTAAGAACAGAAAGTCTATTCTTACAGTTTCATGACTCACTGTTTCCACGTGCACTCTCATTTCTATCTCAGTGATTCTACTTCTCAGGAAGTGTTCTTTCTCCGATTTTCTTCTAGTAGGCAAAGTTTTGTTTTGTTTTACACAATGATGTGTGGAACTCATAATGTACATATTTTACACAGCAAAATCTAGAGTAATATAGGTGATGTGTAGGAGATTGAACTGAAACTTGATAGATTTCCTTTTAAAGTTTAAAATTTCTCCTAACTTATATACTTCTGAAAGGATTGAAATTTGACAGAGATTAAATCTCATGAACGTAACATAGGGAGTATCAAGTAGAGATAACTGTGGCCGATACCTTAGGGCCCTTAACTATGTGCCAGGCCCTGCTTGACGCACTTTATGTACATCGCCTCATTTAATCCTTATTACTTTCCTATGAGGTGTGAACTTTTCTTGTCTAGTCCATAAACTAGTAAGAAGCCGAGCTGGAAATTGAACCCAAAGTCTGAATTCAGAGACCTAGTCTTTTTCACTTTTTTCCTTAAAAATTTGAAGTATACACAGTAGTAGAGAATAAAATAATGACCTATTAGTTCTAACAATTGACATGGACCAATCCTGTTTCATTTAATTCTCACCTTCAGTGCCCCCATGGAATTATTTTATAATCAGTTCTGTGTGTTGGATGTAATACTGCAGTATACATCTAAGGTAGAATCATGTTTGTGTGTATATATATATATATATATATATATATACACACACACCTTAAAAACCTTAATAGGTTTAACATCATCTGCCAAGCACTGAATGTTTGTATCCCCCCCACCCTCCACCCCATTCATATGTTGAACACTAACCCTTCACGGGATATTAGGAGGTGGGGTATTTGGGAGGTCATGGAGGTGGAGTTCTTATAAATGCAATCAGTGTCCTTCTAAAAGAGCACCCAGGGAGCTCCCTTATTGCTTCCACCATTTGAGGACACAATGAGATGATGACCATCCAGCTGTGAACCAGGAAGTGGACACTCACCAGACACCAAATGTGCCGGTGCCGTGATCTTGGACTTCCCAGCCTCCAGGACCGGGAGAAATGAAGTTCTGTTTAGAAGTCACTCAGTCTGTGGTGTTTTTGTTACAGCAACCTGAATGGACTAAGACGTCATCAAATAAGATCCAGCAGGTGTTGAAATGTCCCTGAGTTGACATAAATTTCTTTCTAATATTGATTCATTTGAATCAGGTTTTAAAGTCCACTTAACTGTCTTCACTGTTATGTCTCTTAAATGTTTTTTAACCTGTGCAGGTCCTCCCCCCCCCCCTTTTTTTTAATGTATGTATTTATTTCTTTGGCAAAAACTGGTAATTCTTCCAGTCTTGTTTTGTAGATTTTGGATTTCATTTCCATGTTAACAGCTTCCTCTGTCTTCCATATTTTGTGAAAACTAGTTGTATCTGAGGCTTGATCGGTTTCAGGTTCATTTTTTTTCCCCCCATAAAAACACTTTATAGATGGTTCTGTGTATTTTCTATTGAATCTGACTGGAAGGCACATAAGTGTCTTTGTGACATGAAGATTGGTTTTTTTTTTTTTTTAAGTTTTTATTTATCTGAAAGAGCACGAGCAGGGGGATCGTCGAGGGAGAAGCAGGCTCCCTGCTGAGCAGGGAGCCCAACGGGGCTCGGGCCCAGGACCCTGAGATCATTACCCGAACCAAAGGCAGAGGCTTAACTGACTGAGCCACCCAGGCACTCTGATTGCCATTCTTAACGTAGGCCTGATCCAGCCATCATAAAGTCCCCACCAACCTTTTGTATTTATTAGCAAGAATTCTTTATAAAGAAACACTTCCATCAATTGTTTGATTACCTAATATGGCAGAAGCAGGATAAATGCTTGAATGTTTCCTTTTACCAGTTTCCAGAATAAAGCGCTCTGCCCCAGCACTCTTCAAAGGTGGCCAGTGAAGTCCTGCCTAATCCTGAATATTATTATAAACTCAGTGATTTTTAAAAATATGTTTGATGTGTTTCCATCCATTACAGACATTATTAGTTTTGGCCAGTGAACCCCTCCGATTTGGCTCCTGTGTCCTTCTCACATAACTCTAGTATTCCTTTGTAGCTTCTTTGCCTTCTGGTGTGGTAAGATGTCTCAGGATCAACTTGAACATTTCCAGACCTACCTTAGACAGATTTTTTTTTTTTTGAATACCAGTTTAGATATTTTATGAAATATATTAACTCATTTATTGTGACACATTTACTTTTTTGTCTTTAGGGGAAATCCTTGCAATGAAAATTTAGATTTATAAATCCAAATTTGTGTAATTAAGTCTGCACTCTTGGACCACAGGGCTGAGACCACATTCTAGAAAGATCCAGTCCTCTTTGCAATGAGAGTATAAATAATGACTGTAGTCAGGGGATGTGCCAGGAGTCAGTTTCTAGGAACCATGGTACCCACACTCTTCTCTCCATGTTCCCAGAGTCTGTGACTCAACCTAGTGCAAGTTGAATGTGGATAATTCCTACAAACTTCAAATGAGACTGTAAGCCCTTTCAAGAGAGAGGTGAAAAGTGGTGGTGCCCAGCACTGGAAAGGAGTCCAACTTGCCAAAGGAAGCCATTTCTCCAAAAAACTTTGGTTCCTTATAATAGGGTATGGTATTTAGATGCTATAATCTGGGCACTAGGAATATTGCTAGAGATTTTAGGCCTTTTTAGAGGACTGAGCTAGAAAATACATCTTGTTTTGAAAAAAAAAAATATACGAGTTTATACTGATTAATTCCAATTTTTAAAAATAATGTACTGCTTTGATTTTATGTTTATATCTCTTTTTATCTTAAGATGAAAATCTTGGTTCCTAACAATGTAATTATTTTTTAAGATTTTATTTATTTGGGGGGGAGGGGCAGAGGGAGAAGCAGACTCCCCGCTGAGCGGGGAGCCTGATGTGGGGCTCAATCCCAGGACCCTGAGATCATGACCTGAACCAAAGGCAGAGGCTTAACCAACTGAGCCACCCAGGCATCCCTGTGATTATTTATTTTCAAAATATTACTGTGATGGTTAATTTTGTGTGTCAACTTGGCTGGGCCATGGTGCCCAGATATTTGGCCAAACATTATTCTAGATGTTTCTGTGGCGGTCTTTTGGGTAACTTTAACATTTAAATTGTTGGGTTTTGAGTAAAGCAGATTGGCCCTCACTATGTAGGTGGGCCTTGTTCAATCAGTTGAAGACCTTAGTAAAACAAAGACTGACTTCTGGACAAGAAGGATTTCTGTTAGCAGATGGCCTTTGAACTTGAATTGCAACATTGGCTCTTCCCTGGGTCTCCAGCCTGCTGGACTAATCTGCAGATTTTGGACCTAACCAGTCTTCACAATTACAGGAGTTGATTCCTTAAAATAAATTTCTATATACCCACATCCTTTTGGTTCTGTTTCTCTGGAGCTTAAGGGAAACGTATTGGAACTTCCATTTCTAATGAAGACAGAATAAACAGAAACTAGATTTGCCCCTCCCATCTGAAACTGATAAGCCAGATAAAATAAATGAAACAATGGTACTGAAGACATTGGACATCAGGCAATGAAAGTCTGTGATTCCTGGAAGACGGCACAAATGAAGTAAGCCCTATGGTTGTCCCAAGTTGCTGCCTGTAGAGAATTTTCAGGCCATACCACAGCATGGAGGAACCAGGAAATACCTGGCCATCTCCCTGAGTTGAGAGGATGGATCTCAGGGAAGCCAAGGTGGCTAGAGTTCATAGGGTAGCGTACTACAGAAGAGAGAGGTGCGTGAAGAAAATGCTAGAGGTCTGCAAAAGCACCCCTTGGAATATTCAGTTGAGTATGATCTGCATACACGTGTGTAAAGAAGCTATTTGTTTCCACATGTAAGTGAAATCGTAACATTTGTCTTTTTCTTTCTGAATTGTTGAATCACGAAATTGTGCACCTAAAAATGGGATATTGTATGTCAACTGTACTTCAGTATAAAAATAAATGGTGAAAAACAAAACACTTGAGGCTGAGGAAAGAACTGTCTGAAAAGATTGAACAGTGTCTGCAGTGGAAAACCTTGTAAATCACAGGGTGTTGGGTAGAGTACAAAGAAGGGACCTGCCTAGACCAAATGCAGTTCCTGTCCAACCTAACACAAGCTTAAAAGCAAGACCTGAAAGGATCAAACTGTTTCTGTGCAATTTAATGGTGCCTGTATTATTATTTTTTTATTGCTGCATACTACAGATTTTCTTATAGTTTCTAGGGATTAGTAATCCATGGAATGGCTTAGCTGGATGGTTCTGGCTCAGGTCCTCCCGAGGTTGCAACTAGATAGCCAGGATGGCAATCATCTGTAGGTTTGATTAGAGCTGGAGAATCTGATGCTAATCTCACTCATATGGCAATTGGCAAAGGCCTTAGTGTATTCACCATGTAGGCCTCTGCATAGGGCAGCTCATGACATGGAAGCTGGCTTTTCTCAGCATGAGTGATCCAAGCAAGAGAGAGAGAGCAAGCAAGATGGAAGCCACGGTGTTTTTTATAAGCTAATGTGTCAGAAGTGACATAGCAACTCTTCTACAATATTGTATTGGTTAACTCAAGGGAGGCAGAGATCATTAGGCTGATCATCTTAGAGGCTGTCTACCACAAAGAGATGTGAAATTCTTTAAAAAGTTTTAGTAAATCAAATCTAGTGATCTATAAAATGAATGATGTTTTATAATAAAGTGAAGTTTAACCTAGAAATGCATGGTTGGCTTAACATTTGAAAATCAATGTAATTCATCATACCAATAGAATAAAAAAGACAAATTACAGATTCAGAAAATGCATTTCACAAAATCCAACATTCTTTCTTGATCAAAAGTTCACTGTACTAGGGATAGAGGGATAAATGTTATAAACAAATATCATGTATGTAGAACCTACAGCTTAATATCACACTTAATGGTGAAAGACTATACTTTACCCCCGAAATCAGGAACAGGACAGTATGTTTGTCCTTGCTACTTGTATTCAATGTTGCATGGAAGTTTTAGCCAGTGCAATAAGGCAAGAAAAAGATACAAGGCATCCAGATTGGAAAGGAAGAAGTAAACCTATCTTTATTTGCAGATGACATGATCATCTACCTAGAAAATTCTATGGGATGTACACAGAAGTTATTAAAACTAAGTTGGTTTAGCAAGGTTGTAGGATACAATATCAATATACAATAATTAATTGTATTTCCATATCCTAGCAACAGACATTGACATGTAAAAAATCAATATGTATAATGTCAGAATACATGAGATACTTATGGATAAATCTGACCACTATGTGAAGGACCTGTATACTAAAAACTACAAACATTGCTGAATGAAATGACAGAAACAAGTCAGAAATTCAGTGTTGTTAAGATGTAAATTCTCCCCAAACGGATTCATAGATTCAACTTAATCCCAATTACTGTCCATGCCAGCAGCCTTTTTTTTTTTGCAAAAATTAACAAGATTCTAAAGTGTATATGGAAATGTAAAGCCTCAACTTTTTTTTTTTTTTAAAGATTTTTTGTTTATTTATTAGAGAGAGAGAGCAAGAGCAGGAACACAAGCAGGGGGAGTGGGAGAGGGAGAAGCAGGCTTCCCGCGGAGCAGGGGGCGCTCCACGCAGGCGCCCCTAGCCTCAACAACTTTGAAGAGGAAGGACAAAGGTGGAGGACTTATGACTGACTCTAAGACTTCTTGTAAAGCTACAGTAATCAAGATAGGATGGTAATGATAAGGCAGACAGATAGTCAACAGGACAGAGTAGAGTCTAGAAGTAGACTTCATATACCATCAAGTGATTTTCAACGAAGTGCTGAGGCATTTCTGTGGAGAAAGAACAGTCTTTTTAACAAATGATCTGGAACAATTAGATACCCATATGTAAAAAGGTGAACTTTTATCTACTCTTTGTCCTATATATAAAAATTAACTCAAAAATGGATCATAGACCTAAATGTAACACCCAAAACTATGAAACTTCTAGAAGAAAACAGAAGAAAATCTTGTGATCTGTGGTTAGACCAAAATTTCTTAGCTAGAGCACCAAAAGCATAATCCAGAGAAGAAAAAAATAATTTATTAAAACTAAGAACTTCTGTCCTTTGATAGGCACTGTTAAGAGAATGAAAACACCATAGATTGTTAGAGGTTTGCAAATCACACATCTAGTAAAGAACTTGTTTCCAGAATACATAAAGAACTCTCAAAACTCAATGATAAAAAAACAATCTGGGCACCTGGGTGGCTCGGTCATTAAGCATCTGCCTTCGGTTCAGGTCATGATCCCCGGGTCCTGGGATTGAGCCCCGCCTCGGGCTCCCTGTTCTGCGGGAAGCCTGCTTCTCCCTCTCCCACTCCCCCTGCTTGTGTTCCCTCTCTAGCTGTGTCTCTCTCTGTCAAATAAATAAATCTTTAAAAAAAGAAAAGAAAACAACCGAATTTTAAAAATCGATAAAAAACGAACAGATACTACAACTAAGGCAGATATATTTATTGATAGCAAATAAGCACATGAAAAGGTGCTGAGTATCATTAGTTATTAGGCCAGTGGAAATGAAAACCATAATGGGGTACCATGACATCTATTAGAATGAAAAGAACTGACCATACCAGCAGTTGGCAAGGATGTGGAACTCTTACACGTTGCTGGTGCCAATATAAAATGGTGCTGCCATGTTGGAAAATAGTTTGGCAGGTTCTTAAAAAGTTACACATAAATTAAGCCTATTGCCTAGGAATAATGCTGGAAGAAAGACACAAAAGAGTACATACTATACTGTTCCATTTATATACATTGATCAAGAATTAGCAAAATGAGTCTGATGAAAAAGGTCAGAATAGTATTACCTACGGAAGGGATATCTACTGAGTTAAGAGTGTAAGAGAGCCTACTGAGTGCTGGAAATGCTCTATATTTTGACAAGTGGTGGTTACAGATGGGCATATATTTGTAAGAATTCAAGCTGAACCCTTAAGATTTGTTCATTTCACTCTTTGAAGTTATACATCAAGAAGAAAAATAAATATTTTACTCTCCCATGTATTTTGAAGTTTTAAAATACATTTAAAAATAATCCATTGGTCAAAGAGAAAGTTTAAATAACTTACCTATGATTCCATAATTTAGTAGATGGCACCGTAGGGATTAAAACCCCAAGTCAGTCTGACTCTAAAATCTGTGCTTTTACTTAGTATGCTCTGCTTCCTGGCCCTCCTCCTGACCCCAACAACATTCTGAAAAATGCTGTATCCACCACCTATAGCTTTTGAATGAGAAAAGGAATGAAATAGTTGTGTGCTGCAAGTCTTACGCTATCAAGATGGAGGAGGAATGGAAACAGCTAGTAACAAGGGAGAGCAGTTGCTTTCAGTGAACTTCACAATGAGCAATTCAAGTGAAAGACAACTTGGTAAGAGATTGGTTTGGCCTGCAGGCCTGAAAGCGGAAGGGTCATAAGCACCACAAGAGAGAGACCAGATGATGATCAGGACCAGATGGCTGTCACCAGGGTCATGCTTGTTAGTGTGAAATAAGGGGAATCACGACACGATTATGCAACACCAGCCTCAAGTCAGTTTGTGTTCTTGAGCCTACGCTACATTTCCTCTTTATTTATAGGAAAGTGTGTGTGTGTGTGTGCGCGCGCGCGTGTGTGTGTATAGTTGCAGGGAATACCAAAGAGCAGTTCTGGGAATAACTAATCAGCAGTCGAATTGGACTATATTTAGATAAGCATAATTGTTTCAGGGGAAAACTTTTTTCTCATACTTTTCTCCCTCCCTGTATTGTATTCTCAGCACACATCTGTCCACTGTTGGTAAAAGACATACCAAGGCGCAGTGCATTTGGCAGGCTGCATTTGGCACTGGTCAGTCTCGGCAGAGAAAAGGGCCCCGAGGACACTAAATTCCATTCAATCCCATTTATTGAGCTGATGGGAAGTGAGATGGGAATCTCGATAACTCGATTCTGGGAATTGAAAAGAAAAAGACACAACCTACAATTTGTGCCTTGGGTTGCAGGTGGGAGTTGAAAACTCTGCCCCTGCAGAGAATAAAGTTGTTAAGACCAACTGCTTTGCTTAGTGGTCTATTCTCAGAGAGATGAGAATATCCAAATGGCGATCAAGTGAAAGACCCACAGTACTCACTTGACTAGCTTCTACTAGGAAAGAGCTATTTTTGCCTCACGCTTCCGTCCTTGTATCCATACAATGGCACTCCAGGGGACTTGTTTCTGGAGCTGTCTGGAGTCCTTTGGAACCTGGCAGCTGCCCTTGGCACCCCCGCGAGGGTCCTACCTGAATTTGCCCTGCCGTCAGGGGGGCTGGAGTAAGCAAGACTTGACAGCAGGGATGAAGCCCTGGAGCCGAATGTATTTTCTTAAGCAGATTTTTATGGCTTGATTTCTCACTTAGTTTCTGAGTGCCGTCTAGCTAGTTCCTGTGAGTCAGCGGCGCCCTGGGGGGCTTGTCCTGGCTGACTAGTTGCTGGAGGCCTTTGTAGCCTTCCTGGTAGGGTTCTTTCTGTGCAGCAGAGGGCAGCAATTTCAAATGCTCAGGCATTCAGACAAAACCGGGAGCTGGACGTTCTAGAATGTTGGGATATGTATGTTTATCCCAGAATGCCAGCTAGAAGTCTCCGTGATCAACATTTCCGGAGTGGTCCTGCCCCAGCCTGGCCCACACAAACGTGTCTCTGTTGTCACCACCTCCCCTGTGCAGAAGGCCGAAGCAATCACTTTGTCCAAGCATTTCCTTTTACAGATGAGGCAGCCAAGGGCCAGAGAGGAGAGGTGACTGCCTCAAAGTCACAGTGCTAGTTAGTGACGAAGTTCAGGCTAGATTCTAGGTCTGAGCTGGAGTTAGAATTCAGGGGTCATTGATTTATTGAGAATAATTAAAGGTCTAGTGTGGATAAAATGGTAGAGACCATAGAGTAAGATAAGGATGGGCGGCGTTGGACAGGGCCCAGGACCAAGTCCTAGAAATAGCGCCAACAGTATGGATTATAGAAATTAGTGAAACTTTCTTTATTCTCTTCAGATTTCATGCCAACAAAAGCCTTTTTGAAAACAGTGTCTCATAAATTCACTAATACTAAAATGTTACTTGACAGATTTAATTTTTACGTTTCTTGATGTGTTTAGAAAATTAAATGATACCCAGAGGATTATTTAAAAAATACCAGTCCTCTGCCCCACCTATACTCAACCTCCTCCCAGTCCGGTTCCCTAGAAGTAACCACTTCATTTTTATTTATTTATCTGAGAGAGAGAGAGAGAGAGAATGTGCTCGTGCACGCTGGGGTGGGGGTGGTGGTACAGGGGGAGAGAGGGAGAGAGAATCCCAGACGGGCTCCGGGCTCAGAGCAGAGCCTGTCATGGGGCTCCATCTCACGACCCTGAGATAATGACCTGAGCCAAAATCAAGAGTTGGATGCTTAACTGACTGGGCCATTCAGGCGCCCCTGGAAGTAACCACTTTAAATTCTTATTCTTGTAGGTTTTTAAGTGTCTGCCTTCGGCTCAGATCTGGGATCGAGTCCCGCATAGGTCTCCTTGTTCAGCGGGGAGCCTGCTCCTCCCTCTCACTCTGCCGCTCCCCCTGCTTGTGCTCTCTCATTCTCTCTCTCTCGGACAAATAAATAAATAAAATCTTTAAATTCTTGTATTTGGTATTTATTTCCATATTTTCATACATATATATTTCTATATATATAGTCTTCGATTTATTAATTTGTCAGTTTTAGGCATTGTTAACTTTCTGTATGGTGGTTAAGGGGCTTAGCTTTCTAATACCTTCCCTTACTGTCTCCTTTTGCCCTTCTAATAACCTCTCAGTATGATTATAGCACAATAGTTCATCAAATCAATATTAGCATTTGCAGTGTTATGGTATATAAATACACCCCACAATTGCTTCAGACAGTGTACTATGATTATGATTTCTTTCATATACAACTTTTTGGTTTAACTTAGAGTTAATTTCCTAATTTCTTCCACTTGCTTAGCTTTCTATTTACCTCCTGCTATTTTATGCAAATGCCCCAAACGATCTGTCAAGTGCAAAGCAATTGTGTTTTCAAGATGTTCAAACACATCAGACATCCCTTCCACCTCCCTCTATTCTCCCACATGGACTGGGTGTTCTCTAAGCCTGCTTCATGGCTTTTGTTTAGGTTTTGTCTTAGATGGCTTTGCTATGTTGGATTCTCTGCATGTCTTCTTTGCTGGCTTACTCCCTTGCAGTGATGGAGAACGTACTCCAGTACTTTTGGAAATAAGGGTGCAGGACATAAATTTGTTGAACCCTTGCATACTTTAAAATATTTTTATTTACTGCTACACTTGATAGATAGTTTGGTTGGGTACAATCTTCTAGGTTGAAAAAGATTTTCCTGCAGATTTGGAAGGCATTGATTTATAGTCTTCCAACTTCCAGTATAGCTGTTGAGAAATCTGATGCAAGATGGATCTCTGTGTGTATTGTTTTCCCTCTATAAGCTTTGAGGTTCTTTTATCTCTATTGTTCTGATTTCATGATAAAATTCCTTAAAATGAGACAATTCTCAACTGTTTTGGATTCTGGGGGATGCTTTCAGACTTGGGATTCATGTCTTTCAACTCTGTGAAATCCTTTATATTATTTATTTGATAAATTCCTTCCCTTCATTCTTCTTCCTCTTTTTTTTTTTTTTTAACTTTGGTGAGATATTGGGCCTGCAGAATTTATCCTCTAATATCTTTTTTTAAAAGATTATTATTATTTTTTTTTCCAGAGAGAGAGAGAGAGAGAGGGCACAAGCAGGGGGAGTAGCAGGCAGAGGGAGAAGCAGGCTCTCCACTGAGCAGGGAGCCCGATGCCGGACTCCATCCCAGGACCCTGGGATCGTGACCTGAACGGAAGGCAGCCGCTTAACCCACTGAGCCACCCAGGTGTCCCTTATCCTCCAATGTCTCATGTTCCCCAATTTCTTTTTCTTTTGGTTCTCTTTGCTGGAGGATTTCCTTATATTTCATTTGTAACCCGCTTTTCCTAAATTTTTTTTTTTATCTTATCTATCACATTTGTAGGAACTCTTCCCTAACCGATTATGTTTCTTTTTAAAACATAACATCCAGTTCTGGTTTTATGTATAGTGTCACTCTTCAGCTTTCTTCCACAACAACGAAATTTATCTTGAGCGTTTTGTGTGTGGTGGAGGAGCCCTTTGTCTCATCCCTGCCTGCTTGGCTCTGTGGGGCTTGTCAGTCCTACTTCTGAAGGGTCCCATGGGGACAATGTGGCCCCCTTCTCATCCATCTCTCCCTGTGCAGGCACTTCAGTTTTAATGAAACTTTTGCTCTACTAAATGAGCTAACAATCCTCAATCTAATTTAACTTGCTAAAGTTTATTGAAATTCTTGTTCACTGTGCTTCCTTCCCCATGTGGTCAATCCACCACATTTAGTTAGGAAGCATTGTGTTATATTTTAGCAGTAGATGGAACTTTAAGTCAAAGAAAGAATTCTTAATCATGCATTTTCAGAAACAATAAGAGATTTGTGTGTGGGTTGGTGGGTGTGGGGAGTCTGTAAAGAAATCTTTATTGAAAACACAACAAGACAAAATAAAACCTTTTTGTTTTCTGCCTCTTAGTAGTTTAGAAGGAAAAAGAGCATCTTTTCAGAGAAACCAGATGAGTGAGTGAGGGCAGTTTGACTCAGAGAGGAATTAGGAGTGAATTATATATGAAGAATGTCATATGCCACCTTTCTAAGAAAAAAAACTTTAAGTACAAACAAAATTCCTTTGTAGAGAAATATTAAGGGGTAGCATGCTAGTCATAATGTTTGAGAAGAAAAGTTAATATTTATACTCATGGGAAAATAGAAAGGTATTAAAAAATACCTTTTCAGTAGCAACTGCGAAGAGATTGGGGTTGCTGTAAGATCTTGAGTGGTCCCAGAATTGAGACAAAGATTAGAGTCTTTTTAAAGCTATAAAGAAAGCAAAAATGCAGATACATTAAACTTACAAAAGTATAGTAGACCCAGTAGCAATAAGCACACCAGTACCCAGATCTTGGTTTCCAAATACCACTCCCTGGGGTTCCTTAGAGAATCAGCTGGTGCTGTGGCTGGGGCAAGGAAAACACAAATGAGCCTGGAGCATCTTGTGGTACCAGAAAGTAAGGAAGTGCACAAACAACCAAAAGGAGGGGGCATATCAAAGGAACACAAGAGTCAACTTGGAATAATCTGAGTACCTAAATACTGCAGTATTGTATTATAACCTCAAATGTGAAATAGCGATACATGAGTTCATACTGATATAAATAAATGAGTAAATAAGTATATAAGTAAGTAAATTAAAAAATGGGGAGAAGAGACAATCTTTCTTGGAGAAGAATTTCAAGTAAAATATGTGGATACTCCTTCCTCCAGGAGGTGGAGCTTAATTACCACCCACCGCCTCTTGAATTCCTTGCTGTCTTTCTGGACCACCTTTTAGTTAGATGTTTTCCCTTTGGGACTTTGACTTAAGTATTTACTTATTTTATGTCTCTTTGCCTTTTGGCTCTGTGTTCACAGTTTCCTTAACTTTAGTATCTACAGAGTTCTCCTACTGAAATATATTTTTAATTTATAAAAGCTTTCTTCCCATCCCCTTGCCCACTCCTTTCTGTTATATTATCTATACAAAGTATATCATTATAGATTATAAGTCCCTCAGCACATTTTTGTAATTCTTACTTTATGCAGTTGTCTGAATCAGGAAAAGAAAAGTGTTAAAAACAGAAATACATTTATACTGTTTTCATAGATACTTGTGTAGTTACTTTTACCAGTACTTTTGATTTCTTCACATGGATTCGAGTTTCTATCTAGAGTCCTTTCATCTGAGCCGAAGGACTCCCATCAGTATTTTTGGCAGAGAACTGCTGCTAGCAATGAATTTTTTGTTTTAAAAAAATCTGGCCGTGTCTTAATTTTTTCCTTCATTTTTGGAGGATAGTTTTGCAGGACATAAAATTCTTGGTTGCATTCTCTTTGTTTCTGCACATTAAATATGTTATCCCACAGCCTTCTGATACCCATGGTATCTGATGAGGAGTCAACATTTAATCTTAATTTAGATCTGTTTTTATGGTGGGTCATTATTCTCTTGATGCTTTCAAGATTCTGTTTTAAAAGTCTTGGGCATTCAATAGTTTGACTGTAATGGATCCAGGTGTAGAAATTTTACATTTATTCTCCTTGGAGTTCTTGTTTGTCATCAAATTTGGCATGTTATTGGGCATTATTTGTGCGTTTTTCTTTTGCTCTTTTCTCCCTCCTTTTCTTCCAGGACTGCCATAATGCATATGCTAGTTCACTTGATAGTATCCCACAGGTCTGAAGCTTGGTTGCTTTTTCTTTATGTTTCTCAAACTGGGTTATCACAGCTGATCTATTTTCATTAGATTTTTACTTCACTGATTTTTATTCTGCCAGCTGAAATCTTCTGTTTAGCCCTCCTAGTGAATTTTTGATTTTAGTTATCATACTTTTTTAACTCCAGAATTTCTACTTAGTTCCTTTTTTTTATAACTTCTACCTCTTTATTTATATTATCTGTTTGGTAAGACATTGTTTTCATATTTTTAATTCTTTGGGTATGGTTTTCTTTAGTTATTAGAAAATATAATAGCTGATTTAAGGTCTTTGACTAGTAAGTTCAACACATGGTTTTTCTCAGGGATAGTTTTTATTGACTGCTTTTTTTTCCTTGTGTGAGCTGTACTTTCCTGGTTGTATACATGTGTCTTTTTATTTTTTAAACTGGATGACTTGTACAATGTGGCAATCTAGAAATCAGGGTTCCCTCTCTTCCAAGGGCTTGTTGTTCCTTGCTGTTTCTTTGTTTAGTGACTTTTCTTGACTAATTCTACAGTCTGTATTCTTCATATGTATGGCCACTGGAGTCTCTGCTGTATTAACTTAGTGGTCTGTTAATGGTCAGAGAGAGATTTTTAAAAAGTGCTTTGCCAGGGCGCCTGGGTGGCTCAGTTGGTTAAGCGACTGCCTTCGGCTCAGGTCATGATCCTGGAGTCCCGGGATCGAGTCCCACATCGGGCTCCCTGCTCAGCAGGGAGCCTGCTTCTCCCTCTGACCCTCTTCCCTCTCGTGCTCTCTCTCTCATTCTCTCTCTCTCAAATAAATAAATAAAATCTAGATTTAAAAAAAAAAAAAGTGCTTTGCCAAAAAGTCTCCCATCTTTGTGGCAGGACTTTGTCTTGGGGCCCACGTTCAATGCATTGGCCAGTAGTTTACAAGTCTTCCTAATCTTCCCTTCCTACTTGCTCAGAACTTCAAGTTAAGGTTGGCCAGAAGTGAGAGCTTAAATCTTTCTCAGATCTTCCCTGAGCATGCTGACAGATATACATGTGTGGCCTTCTCCATCCCTGGAAATACAGTGGGGCTTTTCAAAGTCCCCTATGGGCATAGCATACCCAGATTTTCCTTTTAAGTTTTTTGGCCAGCCTCTTTTTGGCCCCAGCTGATATTACTGATTTATATCACTGCAACTTTAAACCATTGCCATTGATTGTTTTTGGCAATTTTCTTAGAGATAGGGTTTTTTTTCTGAGTGAGATCTGAGATAAAGGCCTGCGAATCGACCTTCTTCAGAGAGTTATACACAGGTAAAATAGCAACAATTTTCTGGGGATGTGGCTTGTTGGGGAGCTCTAAACCCCTCTGTCTCTTCTAGTGGCTCAATAAGTGGTTGCTTGTTGGGGAGCTCTAAACCCCTCTGTCTTATATCTGGTTTTGAGGCTGCTCATTTTATTATTATTTTTTTTAAAGTTTATTTAAGTAATCTCTACACCCAGCATGGGGCTTAAACTCACGACGCTGAGATCAAGAGTCAGATGCTCCTTCAACAAAGCCATCCAGGCACCCTGAGGCTATTCCTATTAAAGGCTACGGTAGAGCTGGGCAGAAGGGGATAAGACTAGAGAAAGTAAAAACTCCACAAAGCTCACCTAGTTTCTTACCTAGTTTCAGCTATTTTTCTTCAATAAACTCTCCTCAGATGGTTATAAGCCTTTGGTTAATTTCCAGAGTTTTGAGAAAGTTGGTTTTGACCATTTTCCCAGTGTTCTTTTGATTTTCTGAAGGAGCAGATTTTTGGAGGTGCTAATGCTTACTCCACCATTCTGAAAGAGTTTCTCCTTTTGCTAACATTTGGATCCAAACTCAGGTGGAAAAAGATAGAAATGCATGTAAATATGTCATCTTGAAATGGCTAAATTGGTTTTTAAAATATTGGATCTCCACATTGCTATTCCTCCTGGCCATAACACATCACAACACATCTCACATAGGCAAGTTATTTTATAGTCATGTCTCAAGGTTTATGAACATAACCTCAAAACCTGGAGTTTTAGCGTTAAAAAGAACACATCTTATGACTGATCCAGAGACTTTGATTTTTGGAGAGAATACAAACTAGTGGATGGCGATGCATCCATATAGCTTATTTTTAAAGGATACCATTTAGAAGATACAAATATATTTCTACCTTGACAGTTTCCTTAAACATATACAGGCACTGTCCTTACAGGGTTCTATTTTTATTGGTAAAACTGAAGTATCAAATTTCATGGTTCAGACCAGAATAATTTATAAACAATAGTTACCTAAGGACCATGATTCTTTAAGCCTTTGTTCATCTTACTTGATTTAGGTGAATGAACCAAAAAAAGATGTAATGAGTGGTGAAGTTGGATGCAGAACTTTGCTTCACCCATTAGGAATGCAAGAGATGAGACCCAGAGGCCCCAATCTCTGCTGTCATTTAAAAATTTCCCAATATATTCTTTTTCTTACTTCCCATACTCTCCAGAAGATTCTCTGTAGGAAAAAACTGTTTAAATCATGGAGCAAACCTCTACCTTGTATTTACAAATTGACCTTTGACTGAAAGCATAATGAAAATATCAATTTTCAGTTGGCAGGCCAAATAAGAGTTCTATTTTAGACATTTTTTCCTTATTTTTTTTTCAAATGTGCAACTGAAATGATGATAGTTTCACATTTCTATAATCCCTTTCTTTTCCTATATTGGGCTGTTTAGGTCCCCAAACCCACAACACCAATTTTATTTTGATTTGATTTTTCTTTTCTCTGAAAACTACAAATTAAGTCCCTTTATATTATTCTAAAAACAGGTTTCCTTTCTTTTTTCCATCCCTGGTTTCTCAAATAATTGCTCCTTTGTGAAGAACCGAACAATAGCAAACCACTGGTAATCTGTTGCTGGTTTAAGTCCTATATTTAACCAGCAAGTTGTTTAATCAGAAACATAATCTGACCTATTGGGTTACCAAATTTTGTTTAATATATCTGAGAATGATTTATCTCAATCTCTGACTGAGACATTCTCATCTAGCTTTCCATAGGCAACAGACCCTAGTACAAAATAGGACACACTGAGATTATATAATTTGATGAAATTTGAAAGTGGAAAATTAAAAGCTTAACTAATATTTTATTTTTATTTTTATAATTCCACAGCAAGTTTTTTGTGTGGCTTCTTTTTTAACTTTTTTTCATTTTCTTTGAAACATTATTTCCAAATGTACATTTTAGGATATGATTATGATTATATAATATTGTGTTTCAGATTTGGGTACTTTGTCGGTGGTTTCTAGAGACAATGTCTTTAATCCAATTTAAACGTAGAAATGAAAATGCTGGAGAATTGAGATAGAGAGTTAGTCCAGTTCAGTGCAGTTGGTCCTCAATAAGCTTCACCCCTAAACTTCTCTGGGTCTCTCTCTTATTCTTTTGATAAATCACATCAGATTGATCAAATGGTTGGGTCACCTTAACAGTATTTTTTATGAGACTTTCCTGAGATGTCTCATGAGGTATGAAACAGTTTCCTTCCACTGGATTTGGAATCAAGATGCCTGGGTCCTCATCTTGTCTTATTATTGACCAGAGTAACCTGGGGCCAGATTACTTATTCCTTCTGAGCCTCAAGTTTCCTCCTCTATAGACTGGAACAGAGTGTGTTTGTGGGGGGGGGAAGATGTTGGGCTCAATGAACTTCAGGTATATTTTTGTATGACTCAAAAGAGAAATATTTGTGGTTTTGCAGTATAAGCCTTAATTGTGTAGTGCTTTTGGCTTTTCCTAATTTTCTTGATAGTCAATCTTTTTCTATATACAGGTTTCCTCTACCTGAGAGCATTCCTCTGAAACCTTCTGTAAATTGGAGTGGTGTAAAGTGAAGAAACAATCACCATCAACTTACATGGAAAATTTTTTGAGTATTCCCAGATGCAAAAAATAACCTCTCTTTGGCTTTTCTGATACTTTAGGACACATCTTGCTAATGGATGCACAAAATAAACTGACATAAAGCACAGATGCTCTCACACACACTTCCAAGCTATGGCGGCTTGATGCTGAGATGCTGAGAGTAATTCCTGGGGAAGGGGCTTGGCCCTTCTGCTCTCGTTGCTCAGGGCGTGCACTTCCTCTCTAATGGCTTCCTGCAAGACAAATGCTGATCGCTGTTTCCACTTTTTGCCTTTTTTTTTTCTGTAAAAGCAAGAATCCTCTTTGGATTTCTTTCAGTTAGCAAAAATTGGTACTAATTTAGGTCTTTCTTAAAAGCAAAATGGTGTAATGCAAACTTTTGAAAAGCAGAGGGTACCTGTATTTCCATATATATACATGGAATGGAATATATATGGACATATATATATTATACTCATATGCATATGTTCAGTCTTCTATATTCTAGCTAGTTAACATTTATTGAGCAGTTAGTATGAGGCAGATACTGTTGTAACTGCTTTACATTTCTTAGCTCATTTATTCCTCACCACAACCATCTACCCCACATATCAGGGAAATGGGGCACAGAGAGGTTTAATAAGTTTTTCAAGATCACTCTGATAGCAAGTAGCTGAAGTAAGATTTAAACTCTAGCAGCCAGATACCAGAATCAGACACTGCACTAAACCACTTTCTGTGTAAAAATTCTATATTTCAACCTAACAAATCCTTGAGCTACTATTATTTTATTCTTTGCCTTTCACTGTAAAATTGTATAAAACATTCTTTATTCACCTTTTTCCTTTTTTCTGCATACTTATTCCTCAACACCTTGCAAGCTGACTCTTCATTCCCATCTTTAGAATTGTAGCACCTATGGGCGCCTGGGTGGCTCAGTCAGTTAAGCGTCTGCCTTCCGCTCAGGTCATGAGCCCAGGGGCCTGGGATGGGGTCCTCTATCAGGCTCCTTGCTCAGGCTCCCTGCTCAGGGGTGGGTCTGCTTCTCTCTCTTCCTCTCCCTCTGTGATCTCTCTCACTTTTGCTCTCTCTCAAATAAATAAATAAAATCTTAAAAAAAAGGAGAGAGAGAGAGAGAACTGTAGCACCTAGCTCAACATCTCTTTCTTC
This sequence comes from Callorhinus ursinus, assembly GCF_003265705.2. Classification (NCBI taxonomy): domain Eukaryota; kingdom Metazoa; phylum Chordata; class Mammalia; order Carnivora; family Otariidae; genus Callorhinus; species Callorhinus ursinus. The sequence goes on from NW_027397116.1 coordinate 944,692, forward strand.
TTCCTTCTGCTGTTATCTTCTCTGATCACAGGGAGATCTCTAGTTCTTACTTTTGCTCTACCTTACCAACTATAATTGCCTCTCTCTCTGTTCTATTTCAGATGCACACAGGTACCAACATTTGAGACCCTGTCCCTTTTTTTCCCCCTCTAGGATGAGGTTTTCACTTTCTGGCCTTGATACCTTTGCTGGCTTGGTTCTAACTTCCTAGAATTCCAAATTGTATTAGTTCCCCAAGACCTTGAAAAATGCTATTTTCTCCATGGAGCCTTTGTGATCCATCCAACAGGAAGTCCTCTCTTCCCCTAAAATATTATAACATTTGTTCTAGACCTCACTGATGGCACTTATTTTCTACCGTGTATTATAATTTTGCTGTCATGGATTTAATTCTGCTGGCATATATGGGACATTCTATCCAACAGCAGCGAATATAGATTCTTCTCAAGCCACACAGATCATTCTCTGTGAATGATCTCTCATTCTCTGAGTTGAAGATATTGGGGATACAAAGATGGGTAGGGAATAATACCAACTTTCAAGAGGTTTTGAGGCTGATGGAGGAGACACTCATCTGAATATTCAGTGTGGAGAGGTGGGAGGAAGCTAGAAGGACCTATGTTAGTCAGAGGCACTAGAACAAGCTTCACTGCAAATGTACCTCTGTGGGAGGGTTTCCCAGAGAGACTGGTGGATTCCAGTTAGTCATCATGCTCTGTAACTGTATGGAAGACCTCTCTTTCCTTTCTTGGGAAATTTTCTGGGGGAGGTACTTGAGACTTATTGGAATTATTTAGGAAAGTAAGTGTTAATAGTTTCCAGGTGGGAGCAGTTAACACTTGAGAGAGAATTAAGACACTCTGATGAACTTAGATATGTGTAGGATTGAAATAAATGGTAGATGGGAGGCTGGAGTAAGCAGACAGACCATTAAGGGAATTGGTTAAGCTTGCATTCAAGAATAGTAATTATAAAGGTAACATATAATGGTATAATTATAGTAATAATAATAATGGTAATGCTGAGAAACACCAGCACCATTATAAACTCTTGAAGTGTACCGACTCATATATTCTTATTAATGTTTCCACAGTATAGATACTATTAACATTTCCATTTTACAGACGAGAACACTGAGGCACCAAAAATCTAGGTCATTGGTGGAATGGCTTCTTCTTAAGTTATGTTGCATGGGATCCTAGAATGGAAACTTGCCTTGCTCATTGTGAGAATTTTGGTAAAAGTCTTGCCCAAATGTCATGGTTAATATGTGACAGAGTGGGGAGGAGGAAATAGGTCAAGGGGAATAAAGTTATGTAATAAAATTATGTAAGATGTGAGTTCTGGAGATCTAATGTATAGCAATGTGGATATAGTTAACAATACTGTATTGTATACTTCAGATCTGCTAAAGGGTATATCCTAAGTGTCTCACCACATACACACACAGAAGTAACTATGTGAGGTGATGGATATGTTAATTAGCTTGATTGTGGTATTTTCTGATGTGTATATATATCAAAACATAAGTCATATATCTTAAATATACACATTTTTTTAAATTTGTCAATTATACCTCAATAAAGATTGGGGGGAAATGGCAGAGACTGGATTTAAACTCTGTAATTCTCAAAGACCAGCCCAGCTATCTGATGGGAGCATGCATAGGGACCGGTGGAGCCATGCCCAACTTCACATCTGGTAAAAGACCTGCCAACTGCAGACTTGACTGCAGACCACAGACCTGGCTCCAACTCTGCCTGCCTACAATTCTGGAGGCAGTCTCATCAGTCCAGGGATCCAGCAGAAAAAGACCTGCCAAAACTAGTCTGTAAAGACTGGAAGAGGTGTCTGCTCTTTTAGAGGCACAGGCATCCGTGCAAGACCTCATAGTTCATTAAGAATTAGGCAAACATGATACCACCAAAGGAAACTAATAAAGCTCCAGTAACCAACCTTAAAGAAATGGAGAGCCATAAACATCTAACAAAAGAATTCATAATAATCATCATAACAAAGAAGCTCAGTGAGCTACAAGAGAATACAGACAACTAAATGAAATCAGTAAATCAATACATGAACAAAATGAGAAGTTTAACAAAGAAATGGAAGCCATAAAATAGAACCAAACAGAAATTCTGGAGGTGAAGAATGCAGTGACTTCAACAGACTTAATCATACAGTAGAAAGAATCAGCAAACTTGAAGGCAAGTTATTTGAAATTATCCAATTAGAGGAACAAAAAGAAAAAAAGAATGGAAAAGAGAAGAAAGCCTACATGACTTATGGGACACCAGCAAAGGAACTAACTTATGCATTATGGGAATCCCAGAAGGAGCAGAGAATGAGAAAGGGACAGAAAGCTTATTTAAAGAAATAATATCAGAGAAATAACAAGTGTTGGCAAGGATGTGGAGAAAAAAGAACCATGGTGCACTCTTGTTGGGGATATAAATTGGTGCAGCCACTGTGGAAAACAGAATGGAGTTTCCTCAAAAAATTGAAAACAGCAATACCATATGATCTAGTAATTCCACTACTGGCTATTTACCCAAAGAAAATAAAAACACTAATTTGAAAATATATATGCACCCCTATGTTTATTGCAACATTATTTTGAATAACCAAGGTATGGAAACAATCCTAGTGTCCATTGATGAATGGATAAAGAAGATGTGGAATATATATTTGATGGAATATTACTCGGCCTTAAAAAACAATGAGATTGTGTCATTTGTGACAACATCGTTGGACCTAGAGGGTATTATGCTAAGTGAAATAAGTCAGAGAAAGACAAATACTATACGATTTCACTTATTTGTGGAATTTAAAAAACAAAACAAACAAAAAAAGTAGAAACAGATCCATAAATACAGAGAACAAGCTGATGGTTGCCAGAGGGGAGGCAGTGAGGGGATGGGCAAAATGGGTAAAAGGTGTAGGAGGTACAGGCTTCCAGTTATGAAATGAATAATTCACAGGTATGAAAGGTACAGCATAGGGAATATAGTCAATGGTATTGTCATAGCATTGTGTGGTGACATGGTAGCTACATTTGTGGTGAGCAGAGCATAATGTACAGACATGTTGAATAACTACGTACTCCTGAAACTAATGTAATATTGTGTGTCAACTATACTTCAATGAAAGAAAAGAAAGAAAGAAAGAAAGAGAGAGAGAGAAAGAAAAAAGAAAAAGAAAGAAAGAAATCGAGCTTCCCACATCTGCAGAGGGAAATGAACATTCAGGTTCATGATGCTAAAAGAACCCAAAATAGACTGGACATCAAGAAGTCTTCATTGAGATATTTTATAATTAAATTGTCAAAAGTCAAAGACAAAGAGAATATTGAAAGCAGCAAGAGAAAAACAACTTATCACATAGAAGGGAATCCCCAAAGACTATCAGTGGATTTCTCATAAGAAATTTTGCAAGCTTGGAGAGAGTAGGATGATAGGGTCAAAGTGCTGAAAGTAAAAAAAAAAAAAAAAGTCCACCGAGAATACTATACCTAGCAAGGCTGTCTTTCAGAAATGAAAGAGAGATAAAGAGTTTCCCAGTCAAGCAGAAGTGGAGGAAGTTCATTACCTCTAGACCTGGTAGGAATAAAAGTAGGAGTAAAAAGACCCTAATTAGCAACATGAATACATATGAAAGTATAAAACTCACTGGTAAAAGAAAGTATATAGTTAAATTCAGAATACTGTCATATTGTAATTGTGGTGTGTAAATCACTTTTATCCCTAGTCTAAAGGTTAAAAGACAAAAGCATTAAAATAATTATAGCTACAATCTTATTAATGGATACACAATATAAAAGGTGTAAATTGTGACATCAGTTATGTAAAAATATGGAAGGGAGAGAAGTAAAATATGGAGTTTTTGTATGCTTATATTAAAACTAAGTTGCTACCAACTTAAAATAGACTGTTATAAAAAGACGTTTCATGTAAGCCTCATATGGTAATCACAAAGAAAAAAATCTGTAGTAGATACACAAGAGAAAGATAAAGGAATCAAAGAAAACTACAAAATTATCAAATCACAAAGGAAGACAAGCAAGAAAGGAACAGAGGAACTACAAAACAGTCAGAAAATGGTTAACAAAATGATGACAGTAACTCCTTAACGGTCAATAATGACTTTAAATGTAAATGTATTAAATTCTCAAATCAAAAGATAGACTGGCTGGTGGGTAAATAAACAAGACTCAACTATATGTTGCCTACAAGAGACTCACATAGCGGAAAGTGAAGGGATGGAAAAAGGTATTTTATGCAAATGGTAACCAAAAAAGAGCCTGGGTGGCCGTATTTATATCGGACAAAGTAGACTTTAAGTCAAAACTGTCAGAAGAGACAAATAAGGTTCAAAGGATGATGAAAGGGTCATAAAATTCATAAATATAAATGCATCCAACATCCGAGCATCTAAATATACTAAATAAATATTAACAGGACAGAAATGAGAAATCAATAGAATTACAATAACAGTAGAAGACTGTAATACCCCACTTTCAACAATGGATAGATCCTCCAGACAGAAAATCAGTATGGAAACAGCAGACTTGAACAGCATCATGGACTAATTGGACCTATCAGGCATTCTTCTTAGACTCATACAGATCATTCTCTAGGGAAGGTCATATGTTGGGCTACAAAACAAGTCTTAACAAATAAAAGAAGATTAAAGTTGTGTCAAGTATCTTCCCTGACTGAAATAAATGAAACTAGTAATCAATAACAGGAGGAAAATTGGAAAATGCACAAATGTGGAAATTAATATATTCTTGAACAATGAATAATGGCTCAAAGAAGAAATCAAGGAAAGAAGTATCCTGAGACAAACAGAAATGGAAATATAACATACCAAAATTTATAGGATACAGCAAAAGCAGTTCTAAGAGGGAAGTTTATAGCAATAAATACCTTCATGAAGAAAACAGAAAGATCTCAAGCAACCAAACTTTGCACTTCAAAGACCAGAAAAAAAAAGAAAAAAGGAACAAACTAAACCCAAAGTTAGCAGGAGGAAGGAGATAACAAAAACGAGAGCAGAAATTAAGTGAAATAATGAATAGGAAAGCAATTAAAAAGTTCAACGAAACTAAGAGTTGGTTTTTTGAAAAGTTAAACAAAATTGACAAACCTTTAGCTAGACTAAGAGGCAAAGAAAATTGTAAATGAAAGTGAAGACATTCCAACTGATACTACAGAAATACAAAGACAGAAATAAGAGACTACTATGAATAATTATATGCCAACAAATTGGATGACCTGGAAGAAATGGATAAATTCCCAGAAATATACAATGTACCAAGAGTGAATAATGAAGATATAGAAAGTTTGAACAAATCAATAACAAGAAAGGACATGGAATCAGTAACCAAGACCTCCCAACAAAGAAAAGCCCGGGACCAGATAGCTTCATTGGTGAATTCTCCCAAACATTTAAAGAAGAATTAATGCCAATCCTTCACAAACTCTTGCAAAAAATAGAAGAGGAGAGAACACTTCCAAACTCATTTTATGAGGGCAGCATTACTCTGATACCAAGGCCAGAGAGGGACCCTGCAAGGAAAGAAAATTACAGGACTAGAAACACCTTGTGGAGAGGAACTGGCACCTGGTCCACTGTGCCAGGTATGGCAATGGAAAGAAAGTTTGGATGGCACAGCAAAGACTGGCATCTAAGGAAGAAGGACACACATGGGCGGCAATCTAGACAAAAGGTTGGTAATGGGTGAAGAGAGTGTGTCCAGCCAGTGGGTAGGAATAGTCATGGTGATGTGTCTATCGTCTATCAGCTCTAATCCATTCTTCTGCCCTTCTCTGTGATGTTGGAGTTGAATCTCTGCAAACATAGTTACAGATTCCTTGTTTGATTCCCCTAGCCTTCAGGTGGCAGCTGCTTTTCTACAGTTATTCTTTCATCTTTCTTTCTTTCTTTTTTTTTTAATTTAAATTCAATTTAGTTAAATTCAATTTAGTTGCAACCTCTTGCTCCAATTTCAAATACATATAGTGTATTATTAGTTTCAGAGGTAGAATTTAGTGATTCATCAGTTGCATATAACACCCAGTGCTTATCACATCACATGCCCTCCTTAATGCCCATCACCCAGTTACCCCATCTCCCCTTCCCCCTCCCTCCCCTCCTGCAACCCTCAGTTTATTTCCTAGAGTTAAGTGTGTCTTATGGTTTGTCTCCCTCTCTGTTTTCATCTTATTTTTCCTTTCCTTCCCCTATGTTCATCTGTTTTGTTACTTAAATTCCAATTCTTAAATGAGTGAAATCATACGATATTTGTCTTTCTCTGACTGACTTATTTCACTTAGCATGATACCGCTTAGTTCCATCCACACCATTGCAGATGGCAAGGTTTCATTCTTTTTGATGGCTGAGTAGTATTCCATTGTATACATATACTACATCTTTATCCATTCATCTGCCGGTGGACATCTGGCTCTTTCCATAGTTTGGCTATTGTGGACGTTGTGCCATTATTATTTCTGATTAGTCAGCCCTCCACCACCTGTGGGACCAGTTCCTTTGATTAAATCTCTCCGTTGAAATACCTAGCGTGGGTTCTGTTTTCCTGACTGGATCCTAGATGGACGTAAAAGTAGACCTCAGCACAAGAACTTGAGAGGGAGGTATTACTCAGGGATCCAGGCAAGGAAGTCTTTCGTCAATAGATAGCCACAGTTACTGGGCATGCCTCTGTGAGTCTCTGAGCTGGTCTCCTTTTTTTTTTTTTTTTTTAGAGATGCTTTTTAAAAAAAATTTTTTTAATGTTTTATTTTTTTTTTTATGAGAGTCAGAGAGAGAGAGAGAGAGAGAGAGAGAGGCAGAGGCAGTGGGAGAGGGAGAAGCAGGCTCCCCGCAGAGCAGGGAGCCTGATGCGGGACTCGATCCCAGGACTCTGGGATCATGACCTGAGCCGAAGGCAGATGCTTAACCATCTGAGCCACCCAGGCACCCTGAGCTGGTCTCCTTGACTGTTGTAATTGGAATAAGGATAACAACCTTCTGTTAATTTACTAGAAGAGGTGCCTGTACAGAAACCTGAAAGGAGTGTGCTTTCAAGTTACAGAAGCCCACCTGACATAGTTTAAAGAGAACATGGGAATGCATTAGAAGGATGCAGAGTGTCTTATGGGATCCAAGAATAAGAAGAGCATACTGACCTTGGGAAGACCTTAGGACTGGGAACTAGAAAACGGTCAGGATTCTCACTTGCTTTTGCATTTTCTGCATGTCACGTTGACTTCATTCTTTTCTTCCACAGACCAGCATTCCTTGCCTTGATGGTCCATGTCATGCAGAGAAATTACCACTTACTGTTTTAGAATCAATTTCTCCTCTTTCCACGAAACTAGCCTAGACTGGACTTGCAACCCCTTGCTCCAGTTTCAAGTGTTATGAAACAATTTCTTGCATTCTATGAAATATAATTCAAAAACCAGCTTGAATCAGCTGTCTAATCCTGGTCCCTTCAATTATGGCCACGGAAGTGGAGGTTATGTAATATAAACACAGATTCTGGTAGTCCACCCCTATAAGGGAGGGGCCGTACCGAGGTCACCGTGGATTGAGCCGATCCATAAGTATTTACTATTCTGGGCCTCGGGAACGTTGATAGAACTTGGAATCAGGGCCATGACCAGATGTAAGTCTTTAATCCCAGACAGACTAGCTGGATCCTCCCACCTCCAGCTGGGATTGATTCTAACAAGGTGGGGTAAGGGAGTGAGACTGAGTCTGCAGGTGAGGATCCAGGGGCCTCCACTATAGGGGGTGGGGAGGAGGAAGACTCAGGATCCACTTCTCCATTATTCTCGGCCAGATGGCTCTCAAGTATATTCCAGCTTTCTTGTGGGAAAAAAAAATTCTACGTCTAACCTTCATTCTGTTGAATGGGCTTCCCACAGGCTAAGCAAAGAATGAGCGATTGGAAGAACTTGATCTGCCTTCTCAGAGCCTGTTGGCATCCCATGGGGTGATCTTCTGGACACTCCATTCCCATCTGGCCACTCCCCAAACCCTCCATTGGTCTGGGGATGCTTTGCCTATTTTTTCCTGTTTATTTTGTTGGCCTCAAATCTCTTAAATATTTACAATAAAAAGCATTTTGTGCAACTGCATGATGTTTGGGGAAGACTAATGGATGGGGGCTCAAGAGAGATGGGTTTGATGCTGTGCTTTCCCTTCCTGTATCGTGTGACCTCAGACAAGTCACTTAACTGTGCTGAGACTCAGCAATAAGACAAGGGGGCTGGGCTGGCTGACCTTCAAGGCTCCTTGCAGCTTACGATGCACCTGAGGTCAGGGTAGAAGGACTTGCCCTTGTTTTATGTCGCATGGGTCCCAGAACTGAATCTTGTCTCACTGGCTGTGAGAAGTCTGGCAAGAGGCCACTGCGGAATTCTGTTGGAGCCTGGCTTGGTAGTAGTGGTTTCTCTCGGGTGCGTGAAGGGCCCTGGAGAATGCAGATTCCATCCAGAAGACTAGCATCTGAGCCTTCCCAGAAGCACACGAGGATTACATTGAATCAGGATCTGGTCTTTATCTTGAAAGGCAATTTGAGCACTGCTAGACGTTCCAAACTGGAATTGTACATGGAAAAATAACATTGGTGCTATAAATTCCTTTCTGCTTTGAAATATGTTGTGTATTAGAAACAGAGAGGTGGTGTTTATGGTGTAACTCAGGGCAATGGGATAGGGGAGTTATGCATTGAGAGCTGAATGATAGGACATGAAGCAAATGAAGTCTCTAAAGTAAGATGTTTTAGAAGATAAAATAATATTTAGTAATTATATAGAGGCTCCTTCCCAGGAGGAGCTCACAGATATTAACCTCTCAGACTTCCCGATGCCCTCGAGACACATGAGGGAGGATTAACCCCTAAAAGCAAGACTCACATAACTAAAAATCCTTTGATTTTCCAAGTTTCTTAGATCCCTAATAGGACATGCAGTGGGGATTATGTTGTTTCTCTCCCAGATGCCGGAAAAGCCCCAGCCCAGAAGTGAGGCAGCTGAGGGTCTTCAGATTTCATGAGGCAGGTTATCATTATGTATAAGATGATTGCTCCAAACTGGGTCTGAGCATGAAAAAAATCACAGCGCTGCTCCAAGTCCACTCTGTCTGAAATACGTGCACGTTCGTGTATGAGGAGCTGAGGGTGTTTTCACACGCACCGCGGGCAGGGGTATGGTACCAGCGGCAGCAAGCGAGATTCAGGGCAGATACAAAGCAGAACTTCTGACACTGGGCATTGATAAACACTCAGGCTGTCGAGAGATCCTGTTCCCTGGGGGCACTTAAAAGTAGGTTGCTTTCTTATCTGACAAGGACAGTTTAGGTTTCCAGACCGTAGCCTGGAGAAGCGTTATGTTCCAAGGAGGAGGATGTGAATGTTGTTGTTGTTGTTTTAATGTCGTTGTTTTAAAAGCTTCTTCTGGTAGCCCTCACTGTCCTTCGGGAATTGAAGCTGGGCTATGCTTCTGAGTTTCCCTGCACGGTTTTTATACCAGGCATCTCAGAATTTCTGCGGAGGTGAGGATTTGTTGTTCTGGCTCCACGGTGAAAAAGGAACTGGAAGAACAGCCAGGCAGTCAGGGAAACCAGATGACCTAGTTCACTAGAGTTGGGGTCCATCGAGTCCAGAGGCTCTGAGAAGGTTCGTGGCTGATGCCAAATGGGCAGAAAGAGCAGTGAGACTCGGCAGCTGTGGATTCAAACTCAGGTTCTGCTGTTCACCAGCAAAAACCCTCAAGGAAGTTACTCCTTCCCTGTGCTTCATTTTCCTTATTTGTAAAATGAGGATATTAATATCTGCACTGAGTACATACTGGGGCTGTCTGAGGGTCAGATGAAGTCATGTCTGTGGAAGCATTGCTCCAACCGTGAACTATTATATGTGGCATTGTTAACAACACAGGCAAGTAAGAACCTTACTTTGGCCATGAACCTCAACTTCCTCTTCACTTGACATTTCAACTCATCCATGCAAGAGTCACCGGCAGAATGATTTTATTTTTTAAAAATTTCTCATTTCTTTCTCTAGTGGATGTACTAAGAAACAGTGACACAAAGGCGGGCTTCAGGGGGGAAAAGGATGGGAAGGAAAATGGTGTAAATGATCCTCCATATGGATAATAAGACTTCCATCCCTGAAAAACTGAGAATTGACTTTTTTTTTTTTTTTTTTTTTAAGAGAGAGAGCATGAGCAGGGATGGGGTGGGGTAGGGCAGAGGGAGAGGGAGAGAGAATCTTAAGCAGGCTCCAATCTCAGCACAGTCTGACATGGAGCTCGATCTCACCACCCAGAGATCATGACCTGAGCTGACATCAAGAGTCAGACACTCAACCTATTGAGCCACCCAGGCGCCCCGAACGAATGGACGCTTTCCTACCCTCCCTACGTCTTTCCTCCTCAGCACATAAACACACACACTTTACTGTCAACAAAGCACATATAATGCACACACATATTCTAGCTCCACCAGCTATGACCTTGGGCACATTAACTTTTTCAGGCATCGTCAGTTTCCTTGAACGGAAATCATAGTACCCCTCATTCCCCCTGCTTCATAAAGTTCTTGTGAGAAATGAAATAAGTTAAAAGTTCTTAGAAGAGTGCCTGGCATATAGTAAAAACGCAATAAATTATTCTCCCCTGTTTTCATTTTATCCTCACAACCCTGTGAGTTCAGTTGGTATTATCCCCCATCTTACAGATGAAAAAGTTAGTGACTTGTCCAAGGTGGCTCTGCTTACTAGGAGTTTGAATTCGGATCATTGTTTACTAACGTCTGTCACAGAAGAGAAGCATCGGGTAGCCTTAGGGTTAGAACCCAGCCCAGAAAGGGAAAAATTTCTTAGAGTTAAGATGATCTTTGAAAGACCTTCAAATTACTCACCAAGACAGTATTCATGCTTCTATGGACATAGCTTTATAGGATAATTCTTTTTTATTTTTTAATTTTATTTATTTATATTTGACAGAGAGAGACACAGTGTGAGAGGGAACACAAGCAGGGGGAGTGGGAGAGGGAGAAGCAGGCTTCCCGCCGAGCAGGGAGCCCGATGTGGGGCTCGATCTCAGGACCCTGGGTTCATGACCTGAGCCGAAGGCAGACGCGTAACGACTGAACCACCCAGGCACCCCTATAGGATAATTCTTAAACACACTAAGATTCTCAAGTGATGAGCTAAACTCAGGAAAAATACCAAAGGAAAGTCTATATGCAGCTGTCTGGATATTTAGACCATTCTGCTTTAAAGAAAACCAAAGTATTTCTATTGCCTACAAGATTTCCTCCATATCGATTTAAAAAAACTAAGCTTTTATACTTAATATATGGCAATGGATTTGTCTATTGTGGACAGATTAACCAATAACAAGGCATCTTATTTTAAGGATTGGGTTCTAAAATTGGTACTTAAATACCATATGACTCCATTGTGTACAGCGTTCTCTGATTTTGGTTGGTGAGGTATAATTTCTTTAAAATCCAGGGATTGTCAGGCTTTGTTAATTATCAGTGCAGCAGATAATTTGACCTGTTTCCTAACGTCTGACACCGTTTTTCTGAGAACTGACCCCCTTGTGAGCGGAATGGAGTGGTATTCCTATGTCATGACCCATGGCCTTCCGGTTTAGAAATAGAGGATGAGTACATGAAACACACCTGACTAATCAAATTCTTCCTCTCAGGGTTCTGGAACTGGTCTTCAATAATACTAGTCATTCTCTCCTATTCATTTAAAATAAAGGGCTATACGGATGCCTGGGTGGCTCAGTCGGTTAAGCCACTACCTTTGGCTCAGGTCATGATCCCAGGGTCCTCGGATCGAGTCCCGAGTCAGGCTCCTTGCTCAGCGGGGAGCCTGCTTCTCCTTCTGCCCTTCCCCCTGCCCCCTGCCCCCTGCTTGTGCTCTCTCTCTCTCTCAAATAAATAAATAAAGTCTTAAAAAAATAAAGTAAGGAGCTATACATTTGAGAGCTAAGGCATCATTTTAGGGTAACCATCTTCAATAACATATGAAAGAATCAGAAAACCCTGATCTGTTGAAAAACAATAGGTTAAAGCAAGATGTATAGGGATAAGCAGGAGAGAGAGAGAGAGAGAGAGAGAAAGAGAGGCGAGGAGAGAAAGCAGTTAAATAGGAGCAGGTTACGGGGGGCTAACTTGTACTTTTAGTTCCTTGTGAGGTTTAAATATACCAATTGGGTTTGGTTTCTGTGACTACTCCTACAGTCTTTTAAGATGTGCATGTGTGTGTGTGTGTCTTAAGCTAAATTAGTGACACCCTTTACTTCCATCTTCTATTTTATTTCCTAAAGCATCACAAAGGTGTCCAACCCTTGGCCATTTGGAGACAGGAATACCATAGTTATTTCAATTTTTAACACTTGTATTTACTTGACCTTTGGCTTGTAGACTAGAAAAGATCTTGAAAAGTCATCTTGCACGTTTCCTTACTTCTAATTAATACTGCATCTTGCCCATTCCAGATAGATCCCTCCTATTTTTAGTAAAGTCCAGGTAGTGGAATTCTATACTGTTTGGTAGTAATTCATTTTTAATGTAGAACAGCCCTCGTAACTAGGATGTATTACCTCCCGTGCAACACAAGTAATTCTGATTGCAATGACTCATGTTTCCCCAGCCAAACCAGGGGGCAAAATCTGTTCACACAAGAGTAACAAAATGGTATTTCTTCACATCTGTTCCCACAATTTTAGGAATTTCAGCCTTACTTAAAACTCTATCATATAGTTCTGAGAGTCTCCAAGAAATTTTTTCTGTGTATTCCACGAATTACTCCTCTCAGCTTTGAAGTGACATTTGCCTTTTCTTTCCTTCCAGCCGCGCTTCCTGTAGCAATGGCTGTCGCCAGGCCTGAGGAAACATACCCTTCTCCCCCAACCTGAACTGTCTTCCAGAAAAGGAGGCTTCAATCTGATAATTCCTTTTAATGCTTTAAATGTCCCCCAAATATTTTGGTAAAACATCATTTTCAGCTTTTCCTTTTATTTTTTTTGGTAGCATCTTCTTAGAGTTCAAGGTTAGACCCCAGATTTGGCCGAGAACAACCTGAGTGATAGACATGGTATTTTCCTTAGAGCTCCTCCTCACTTTTGACACAGCTTTGTTGCACTTGGGACTGTCTTTCATCCCTTGGTACTCACTTCACTCAGCAAATTAATTCTTCCCAGGAGTCTGCTTTGTCCACATGCCAGTGGACACTCGACAGAGCTGCCCGTCCTTCCTCAACGCACACCGCCGTGTCTGGGTTCTGGAATCACCGTCACTGGCTCAAGCTGGAATCCTAGTTATACACACACGTGGACAAAAAATCCTGCCAATGGAGCAGAACCACCTTAGATACTGGTGATTGGGGATACATCCTTATAGGTAGCTCTTCTTTATTAGGTTCCCGATTTATGAAATTATTACCCTGTTTTCCACATTTGACCTGTGGTCTCACCACATCTGTGAAATTATAGGTCATCCTATGGGTGCGTTCTTTATGGTAATGCCAAAGAGGGAAACTACTATAGACAGAGATATTTGCGGAGGATTCTAGGACCCTTTCTGTAACCAGATGTGTGGAGTTGTCTTAGGCAAGCACACAGCCAAGTGCCCCCAAGTGCTCAATGTACATTTACTGAGTTAAGCCAAGCGTCCTGGCCTGAGTCACCCTTAGACTTGACCTCAGAATTTCAAAGTTAATTGAAGAAGAGCCTCCTTACGAGGTTGATCTCGCCTCTTTGTAAAATAGCCCCAGTTCTAGTTTTTTCTCTCAGGTCTTGTTTTCTGCCCGTGGTCCTCTCTGTGGCTGCCCTCGGAGCCACCTCCAGCTTCTCTGTGTCCTCTTCTGTGTGAGGCACAGCCACGAGCGGCCACCTTCTGACTGAGCGTAAGGGCCTTGTGAGGACTTACCATGGACAGCATGGCTCTTCCCGGCCATCCCGGGGGGGGGGGGTCTCCTCCCTCCCCATCCCTCTTAGGAAGTATCTTCTGCTCCACACTTACTGGGAGAATGTCCTTCCATGGTCCCCTTTCCCTCTCCTTTTCCTGTGTGCCTCTTTTCTCGCTCCTCTCGGGGGCTATGCAATCCCAGAGTGGCTGCGCGTGCACCAGCAGAGAAGAGATGGTGATAGCTCGAGAGCCCAGGGGAAGGAAGTCTCCCTGGGAGGGGCCCGCCTCCCAAGGGTGGGTTAAGTCTTCATCAACTCTCTGTTGCCATCTACCCTCCTCCACAGATCCCTTGACCTTAAGTCTCCACTTGCCCTGCCTTCCTGTGCTCACAGACAACCAGGAGCTCCAGGGTAGCCCAAGCCTGGGTTTGGTGGGAAGTGATCCGGGCTTGGAAGGGTTAAGGACAGGAGCCTTGATGGATGGAGAAGATTATTCGGTATCTTTGAGGTTGCCGAGGAAGGGCTTTTCACTGTCGTCCAACACTCCCCTTTCACATGATTTCTGGCCATGGCCACGGATAGGAGCGGGGGGGCGGGGGGGGAGAGGAAAAAGGAAAAAAAAAAGATTTTTCAAAATAATTTTGAAAGTCCTTGTACACGCTTGTGTTTCCATCTGGCAGCACGAATCCAGGACAGCAATAGACCCTTAGAGGCAACAACCAACTGGGAATTGAGTGGAAAAAAAATAGGAATCCTAGACCCGCAAACTGTCCAGTTTTTTTGGTAGGAGAGGGAGTGGGGGGAGGGATTAAGTCAAATCTTTTTGGGGGAGGGCTCAGCTCTGGGCTTTCAGGGATAAAACACTAAAGATTAACTCCATGTGTGTGACCCAACTGTCCTGGAAATTTCAACTGGAAGAGAATCCAAACCTTAAGTTGTGCTTATAACTTCAGCCCAAGTAAGAAAAATGAGGTTGGAGGGGCACAGGGTGGGGACCAAGTCTTAGGGGGTGGGGGAGGGCTTGGGGATGGATGTGTTGGGGACAAGGCGGAAGAGAGCTATGTCTTTAATTCTGTCCTATGGTTATACATATTTTTTCTTCTATGAATGGGTTTTGCTGTAAATTATAGCTTTGCCCGTGGTCCCTTGGGTCAAAAGAAATAAGTCTCTAAACAGAAAACAGCTCTGATTGGTGACTTTCCTTCTTCCCTCCCCAACCCCCTTCCTAATTGAAACCAAATGTGCAATATATTGGATGCTGGGATCCCTGGCGCTCTCCCAGGAATCCTCAGAATGTGAGGTTTCTCTCAAAGCATCTTGCATCAGCCTGTGGATGTATGCCTACCGCCAGGCTCCTTCACCGGCAAAGTAGAAAAAGAAGCGCTTCACAACAAATTCTTTTTTTGGGGGGGCTGGGGGAACGTAGTGGATTATAACTCTGTTTTCTTCTTTCCAAATCTGTGTACTCCTGGATGAACGTAAGTTATGTGTTTTTGTTTCTCTTTCCTTTTTTTTTTTTGTTTCTTTTCTAAAAACAAAAGCTCTGAATACGCTTCTGATGTCTCAGGAAAAGTTTCAAAAAGGAGGCAGAAGGGGGTTTCAAGCCAGGCGAGGAAGGGAAGGGAATGGGGCACCATAGACTCGAGAAATCTAAGATCTCACATTTTTTTGTCGGGGGTAGGGTGGTCCTGGATTTATATTTACAGAGGGAAGAATAAAGAACACTAAACCAAAGAAGACGGGAGCAAAACAGACGAATCCACAGAGCTGCAAGGTCCAATAAACAGCCTTAGCAGGGTTGAAACTGTTGGCAGGCAGGACAGGCCGATTGCAGAGCTGGTTTCCTTCGGCGTGGACAAAGCGGAGCGGGGGAGCAAGGTTTTTAGGCGTTTAGTAGTGGTGTTTGAGGGTCCCGAGTTTTGGAGAGGACAACTTTTTGTTCTTTCGTTTTCTCAGCGGTGCCGCTGACTTCCTTGTGCGAGGGGCAGCTTGGGACGAGGGGTGCCTTCACCGTGAGGTTTGGGGTGGCTTGGAGGGGGCCTGCGTGGAGGGGGTGCTTTCCACCCCGCCTGGCTGGCCCGGGGTGCCTTTCCCTTTGTTATCCAGCGACTTGGGACAGTTTGCAGTTGGGACCTCTGCGTCCTGGCTGAGGTTCCAGAGTCCCATCCAGGGAGAAAGAGAGTTTTTCCAAGTGGGCTGAAAAACTCTCTGGCCAGCTGGCGGTTTGAGGCGGGAGCTCACACCGTTCAAGCCAGTGGGGGGTCAGCACCATTTTGCCGACTGCTTTCTGCGTCCTCTCTCCCTAGAGGAACACGGAGTTAGAGCCCCGGGAAGAGCCTGAGAGACCCATCTGGCCCCTCATTCTGCAGATGTCGGAAATGGTAGCAAGGAACTGACATGATCAGGGACGCACAGCGCGGTGGTGGGGCTCCAGTATTGGGGCTGGAAATGAAATTGGGGCTTTCTTTGCTGCCAGTCTAGTGCTCCTTCCACTACCTGCCTCTACTTTCTTGTTCGTTTCGTGGCTGAGATAATGGAGGCACTTTAATGAACAAGTCCCCTCAAGGACCTTAGTTACCTGACGGGAGGATGCTAATGGTGGTTCATCAGCTCATGGCATCTATGGTCATACAGTTGACCCTTGAACAACAGGGGTTCAGGGCGCCGACCCCTGGACCATCAAAAATTCACATATAACTTTTGACTCCCCCCAAACTTAACTATGAATAGCCTACTTTTTTTTTTTTTTTTTTTAAAGATTTTATTTATTTATTTGACAGAGAGAGACACAGAGAGAAGAGGGAACACAAGCAGGGGGAGCGGGAGAGGGAGAAGCAAGCTTCCTGCGGGACAGAGAGCCAGATGTGGGGCTCAATCCCAGGACCCTGGGATCATGACCTGAGCCGAAGGCAGGCACTTAACGACTGAGCCACCCAGGCGGCCCTGAATAGCCTACTGTTGACCAGAAGCCTTGCCGATAACAAATAGTTGGTGAACACGTAGATTGTATGCTACATGCATGCATATGTGTGTACATTATATGCTGTATTTATATAGTAGTGGAAGCTAGAGAAAAGAAAATATTATCAAGAAAATCATAAGGAAGAGAAAAAAACATTAGCAGTACTGTACTGTATTTATTGAAAAAAATCTGGATTAACAGACCCATGCAGTTCAAACCCGTGTTTGTCGAGGGTGAACTCTATTTGGTTGTGTGTGTGTAGAAAATAAAGAAGCTAACATCTGAGTACTTACTATCACCAGGCTTCACATTCAGAACTTTCTTTATATGTTTGATGGATTTTTACAGTTCTGTAAGACAATTCCTCTTTTATAAGTAAGGATATTAAGGCTTAGCAAAGTGGAGAGAGTTGCTCAAGGTAATGCAGCTAATCAGCTTGAAATCCATGTATGCCTGACTCTAAGACCTGTGCCCCCCTTTTTTTTAAAAAATCATTTGCATTTTACTTTTTTAAATTGAGACATAGGACATAATGACTGGATATTTGTACACATTGCAAAGTGATCAGCTCACTAAGTTCAGTCACCCTCTGTAGCCTCACATCGTTACACAAGACCTTGCGAGGAGAGCTAAAATCTGGGCTTCACGTCTCGTGGCGATAGTGGCCCCCTCACTCCTCCACACACACATTTGGTTACTTCCCCAGTCGAATTCCACATTTCCCTCCATGACCAGGAGGTGAAGGTGTCAGGCGAGGGGGGCAGCGTGGATTGTCTCATGGAGATTGCGTCTCTGCACATGGCTGAGTATTTATCTGGGTGCCAGAAGGGGGCTGCAGGTGGGCATCTCTGTGCGCTTGGAAAATACTTAACTCTGTTATGCAAGGAGCCTAGGATTTAGAGTCAGAAGAACTAAGTTCAGGTTCTGGCTCTATTTTTTACTCCTGGCAGGGTTGCTTTCCTTTCCTGCACCTTGGCCTCTGTATTTATTACGTGGGAATAAGGGCAATATTTTTCAGTATTATTGTTTGAAGAGATATTGGACACGAATGTGTTCTGGAGCCTGGGAAGGGCTTAATCATACCCGTTCTGATAATGATGATCATTCTAAATCCTGGAACGCAATGTGGGACGGCCTCTGCCATGCTGGTTGTGGCAGCCAGGGCTGGTGTTGGCGGGAGGGCGGCTGTATTTGGCTGTGTATACAACTCTGAAATGGGAGGCCCCAGGCCCGCGTCCATCTCCTTTGGGTGGAGGCCATCCGTCTTCCTGGGGAATATTTCCAGGGTTTCTCTCTGAAACTCCCCTCTGGTGGCCTGGTTTGGCCATCACTCTTCACCCAAGGAAAGCGGCGGGGGTGCAGGAGGACACCATGTTGTTCGGGCATCCCCTGCTTCGGTCCGCACCCCGTCTAACCAAAAGGGGAGTGTAGTCAGGAGCCATCCCTTGGTTTCTCCTCAAAGGAGATCGGCTTTTGAGGAGTTTTGTGTCTAGCTGAGGGTAGATCCTTGACCCAAGACTTTCTTGTCCCGGGCAGGTGCATCTCACCCGGTCTTTCACCTCATGTTCCCCCTTCTGTGCCTGTAGTCAGAAGGAATGCAGCCGCTCCTGGGGGTGGGGCAGGCGGGCCAGCGAGCAGTGGGGAGGGCCCTGCCCCTGCTTCGGGTCCAGATCTGCTTGCTTTATAAACGCCAAAGGTAAGGAAAGTGGGGGAAGGCATTTTCAGAATCTTTTACTAAGAATCCTCAAATTGAAACTTCCAACAGCATCTATATCTGTGAGATAATAGAATATGCATATTGGTCTCTACCCCCGGCTCTTGGCACAGGGCTCCCAAAGTCCTCCTCGTTTTCTAAGAGCATGATAAGAGCACTGGGGGCATTTTGGTTCCAGGCTTTGGTCTCTGACTCTGGTTCCTGACACAGAGCTCCTAAACCCCTCAGAATTTCCTGGGTGCTAGGAATGTCCTTTGTTCTAGTGAGGTGACTCTGGGGGCGCTCCTGGATAGGGTCTGGTCGCCAGAAAGACTGAACCCTGATTAGAAGCCTGGAATTTTCAGCTCCACCTGCTGTCCTCTGGGAAGAGGCGAGAGGCTGGAGGGTGAGTTAATGATCCATCATGCCTATGTGATGAAGCTTCCATGAGAACCCCCAAAGTATGCGGTTTGGGGAGCTTCTGGGTCGGTGAACACGTCTATATACTGGGAGGGTGGCACGCCCCGACCCCACAGGGACAGAGGCTCCCATTCTCGGGACCCTCCCAGACCTCACCTATGTATCTCTTCTTCTGGCTCTTCATCTGTCTCTCTCATCATACCCTTCTTTATATAATAAACTGGTAAATGTAAGTCAGGGTTTCCCTGAGTTCTGTGAGCCGCTCTAGCAAATGATCAAATCCAAGGAGGGGGTGGTGGGAACCTCTGATTTGTAGCCAATTCAGACAGAAGTTGTAGACCTACTGTTTGCATTTGATGTCTGCACCAGAGGGGGAGAGTCTTGTGGGACTGAGCCCTTCACCTGAGGGGTCTGCACCAACTCCAGGCAGTTTGTGTCAGAGTTTCCGGATGCAGAAAACCCACACAGCTGGTGTCGGAAGTATTGTGAGTGCATGAGTGGAGGAAACTGAGTTTTTCCTAGATGGTGTCTGAGCACAGAGTGGGAGCATCATCCAAAGGAGCCCCATCAGCCCCCTGCTATCCTCCAGCCTCTCTGTGAACTGTCTTTCTCTCTTCTTCTACCCTGGACTTTAAGTCAGATGAATTATCCATCACACATAAAGAATATAGTTCAGACTTTTCCACATGATTGCATTTCTAATAGACATGCTAAAAAACAAAAGTGGTTGCCGCCCCCCCCCCCTTTGGTTAACATCACACCATTCTAAATTAGTATTCATTCTCAGACATGTTCCTCTAGCTCCTTTATGAGATCCACTTTCAGGAATTTTACATCACCCACACCTCAGACACGCAACCCAAACACATGTCTCACGGGCATCCAGAAGGCTCACCCCCATTTAAAAACGGACCTCCACAGCCATGCTGAAGTCTCGTGCCAGCTCACCTAAATGGTGACCATCCGAGCGCAGACACACTGGGTTCTTTATGCCCCTTGCCCTGTTGGAGGCCATGCACCATATGAATCGCCTCTCTCCCAGCGATGATGACTCAGTCCAGAAATGTGCCCAACATCCCCAGGCATCCAAGAACGTCTCTGAATTCAGCAACCATCCACAGCAAGGGCTGCTACCCAGTAAATTAGAAACCTCGGTGGAACTTAAAGATCTCCAGACCCATTACGTCAGAGTATCTCCATTTGGGGGTTGGGAACCAGTACTTTGAAGTGTTCCCAAAGTGGTTCTACTGTGAACCTCTCCTGGTAAATATCCACGTCTGTCACCTCAGCCACTCCTTGGCATGGATGAAGGGCAGGCTGCGGGGAGAAACCAGCCCGGACTACATCCCCCTTGGCCATCATCCTATAAAGAATTTAACTCTTAGTGCCTCCCTTCTCTCGTTGGCCTACCTCCCTCCGCTAGTTGCCTTCTGTGAGCTTCCTGCAGACCTCCTCATGATGTATACAACCTTGCTTTTCCGCTTAAGTGGAAGCTTGTCAAGGACTCACACTCTTTTCAGTGTGAAGTCAGACAGACCTGACTTCCAATCCCAGTCTGAGCTCACCCACTCTGGGGCCCTGGGTGACCTGCTCAAACCCCTTACGCCTCAGTCTCCCAGTCTGTGAAATCAGGACTATAATTCCCATTTAATGGGCATTACAGATGCCACTTGCGAGCACTCGGCATGATGCTGTGCCTGTAACTAGATGCGGTCCACGTGGATAATTTATATTCAGTTCAGCGCTGCTGCTTGGCTCTCCTTGTTTTCCCGTGGCCCATTCCTCGGTGAAGAACATTCACCTGCCCAAGTCCACTTCTGCCAGCAACACCACCCAAAGTGCTCTCTCAGCGCAAAAGACGTGGGTTCAAGTTCTGGCTTGGCCACCACTTATTAGCCATATGACCTGGGACAAGATACCCAATCTCCTTGGATCTTTTTTTCATATCACAGATTTGTTAGGAGAAACAGGTGCCGTTAGCTATTCAGGGAGGCCAGCGCAAAACCTCACACCCGGCACACGCTCCGAAAAAGTGAATGCTCAGTAAATGGTGCCTCTCCTGTTCTGAGATGATCATCAGTTCCTCATGGGCTACAGGCCCACGGTGCGTGACCCTTGGGGACCGATATCTTGGATTGATTCCTTTCATTTGAACACCTTGGTTAGGTCACGGATGTGATTCGTTCGAAATTGGCCCTTTTGGATTTGAAATGACAGCCGTCATGTCATCCCTCACCCCCAACCCTCCTTCCCCCACCGCACCTTTACCTTTACCCAACCTTCCCCCTAATACTGGAGACACACCTGTGCCCAATACCATCTTGTCACTGGGAACTGATCACAAGAGTGGATTACTTGGCCTGGGGTCCACATGACACCAGAAGAAAAAGAGAGTTGGCAGTTTTGGCAGGTAGGGAAGAAGGGATACTAGATGTAATCCGATGGGCAAGTTAATCCCGTTACAATGAAAAGGTCTAGAAGCCATTACCATGCGAAGAGAATCCTATTACAATGAGAAGTATGAGTCACAGTGACGAAAGCTGTTGTAACTGAACGCAAAATGCATTCGAGAAAGGGAGAGATGAGCTAACAAAAGAGAAATTCACATTTTGTGCTTCTGTAGGAGTTCTCCAATAACGGACTGGTCCCACTAAGGGTTCCAAGCTGGAGGGACCATGGGGGGCAAACTGGCCTTGACTTGTTCGTGTTCACCTGTTTCCGCTCCCCTTCTCCTCACACCCAAGTCTCTACCTCCCTTCCCCATCCAGCTACACTTCTCAGAAATTTCATACCTGTTTCTCTCTGGTTGTTCTGGGGTCCCTCGGCAATTCTATTTTATTTTATTTGGTTTTATTCTATTCTGTGAGCATTTATTCATTGCCTATTAGTGTAAGACACTCTGTTTAACATTTTTAAATAGCCATAGCTTAATAAGGGAACTAAGATGTCCAGATGCCTGTCCAGGGACATTCACCAGAATACCCATCACCTAATGGCTAAAGTGATGGTCTCTTTCAACTTTCTCTGTCTCTTTTCATTCAATGTGCATGCCTTTGGATTTGTTATGATTGAGCCTGTGTTATTCAGACATGGCTTGGTTGAAAATAATTCTCTTCTTATTTTGATTTCCTTTCTTATTTTTGCTTTCTAACCTTTCTGTTTTGTGTGGAACTGTTTGATGTTTCCAAGTTTCTGTAATTCTCCGAGCAATGGAGAATCCCAACATTTGGCTGGGTATATACTTTTTTTTTTTAATTTTAAAGATTTTTATTTATTTATTTGACAGAGAGAAAGACAGCGAGAGAGGGAACACAAGCAGGGGGAGTGGGAGAGGGAGAAGCAGGCTTCCCGCGGAGCAGGGAGCCCGATGCGGGGCTCGAACCCAGGACCCCGGGATCATGACCTGAGCTGAAGGCAGACGCTTAACGACTGAGCCACCCAGGCGCCCCTGGCAGGGTATATACATTTTAGCTGGAATCTCACCTTGGCCTCCCAGCACTGAGAAAGTTCAGGTCCTACCCAGCCCAAGTGTCCCTGAGTCTTGGAGGAGCAATGAAAAGGCAAAGAAGTTCTAAAATGGGCTTAGACTCACTCCGAAGCCCCTGGGTTCAGCTGGGCTTCTCCTGGACACACTGGGCAGGGTCTGCAGTGGATCACTCATTCACCAGGCTTGTGGATTGTATTTTGTGCATAGACAGACACCAAAGAAATGTCGGCAGAGTCCCTTGGAGCTATCGCTCAGAGGTTAATGCTACGGGCACTGTGGTGTGTGGGTCGAAGGGGAGGGCATGTGAAGAATAGAGCCTCGCGTGCAAAATGTAGTGAGGGAGAAGAATATGTCGTAAGGTTTTGGTCCCAGCACCATCATTTTCTGGATTTTCTAGAAGTCTTTTAACCTCACTGGGCCTCAGTGTCCTCATCTGTCTCCCTCATGAGTTTTTAATCCCCTCCTTTTTAGGTTTAGATAAGATAATGTATAAGAAGCTTTGTATACTGGAAAATGCCATGCCTATGAAGATGGTAGGTGGCATGCCCTTCGGGACGCATTTCATAGGCAGCTAATCCAGCAAAATTTACTGGACGCAAGATTGTCTTGAGGGTCTTCATGGCTTAGGCAACCGAAAGTAAATTGAGATGGGAGATGGATTAAAAAGAAGGACAAAGAGTATGTGAAAGAGAGATAATGTCTACAATTTGAAAGTCTAGGAGTAGTAAAGGGGAGTTGCTGTTTTTCTAAATAAATGTATGAGTATATATAGCTTTGATTAAAAAATGTTCCAAATACAAAATAATTCCTTTGCCATATATGCATATGTGTGTAAATTGAAAGTTTATTGTTTGTATCTTGATTATAAATTTTTATGTATTCATAAAAAAAGATGGACAAATAATCTAGTTTTTTTTATTTCTTCTTTTAAAATTTTGAACATTGTATGAATTCAGAAGAATCAAACAATTAAAATCTTGGCGAGCTCTCTTATCGAAGAGAAGCAGTTTCTCACTGATAGAATGTTTTTACTCCAATGGAGCTGATTTAAAAAAAAAATCAGATTTTTTTATCCATTATGAATTTTATAGCATTCTGGGAAGCTCTGTCATCACTCTGTTTTGCTCAATTCATTTATTTATTTCTTAGCAAATAGTTATTATGTGCTTACTCTCTGCTAGGAGCTATTCTAGGTTTTAGTGGTCAAGAAGACCAATAAGATTTTAGATGTTTATGATCGTTCATTACCTTAGACAATCACTCCTTTACATTCTGCAGAGCAATAGTACGAATTCGGGCAAAATTCAGTTTGGAAAATTGGTATCCAGGATTAGGTTAATAAGATTTTGCTGTTTAAATTTTCACTGTAATTCAAAAATAGTTCTTGTCTAGTGAGTATCAGCAGAGCCAGATGTTATACAAAAAATAAGATACAAAGTTTAATATTTTATTCTTCATCATTTCTTTTTTTTAAATGAGTAGACTTTATATTTTAGAGCAGTTTTAGCTTTACAGAAAAATTGAGAAGAAAGCACAGAGTTCTTGCACACTCCCTTTCCCTTTGCACACAGCTTCCCTGTTAACATCTTGTATTAGTATTACATTTCATTTTTCAATCAATTACTCAATATGTATTTATTAAATATCCACTTTATGTTCTACACTAGTTATGATGGAGGTAGAAAAGAGTAAATCATATTTACGCCCCTCAAATGGTTTATAATGTAGTATGTCTACAGGTTGGAGTCCCTCATTCATTAAAATTTTTTTGTTGTGCACTTAGTGCCTGCCTGATTCAGACTAAGGTTTAGTACAATGCCTGGACATAGTGGACATTCAATAATTATCTGTTGAATATATGAAAAATGAGAATGAAGGATCTAGAAGTAGAAGACATCATCTCTGTCGTTAGGAGCCTGGGGAACAACTGACACCTATGACAGGGGCTAGAGAAAATTTCAGAAATAGATAAAAGAGTATTGGATCTCAGTAAAGGTGACACTGATGTAGGCAAATAAGGCATAAAGAAATCGGCAACAGTCCCAGCTTCTTTACTGGGATTATCTTCCTTACCAGAGGCATACAAAGCTTAAGAGGAGGGGTGAAGGTTACAAGGCTGCTGGACTTGTCCTTGAGGACATACCCTCTTGAGATTCTGGGGAACAAGCTGATCTGAAGAAGAGAGCAGTGGCAGTTAAATACACTCCAGAGCAGATAATTGTTCGTAAGACAGACATAGTTCTACTTTTAGGATGTTTACATTGTGTAGAGTTTGTTAGGGAGAGAATGTTAAAATAACATCACAGAAAATTTAAAATCGAAATCCTAGTCCTAGTAAATCCCAGCAAGTTATTTTTTGGATATTGACAAACTGATTCTAAAGTTTATTTGGAGAGGCCGGAGACCCACAACAGCCAACTCAATATTGAAGGAGAAGAACGAAGACAACCGACAGCTGATTTTGAGGCTTACTCTGAAGTCGCAGACGATATGGTATAATCAAAGCCCTGTGGTGTGGGTGAAAGAATCGACAAATAGACCAATGGAACAGGATAGAGAGCCCAGATAAATACAGTCAACAGAGCTTTGACAAAGGAACAAAGGCAATGCAATGGAGAAAAGACAGTCTTCAGTAAATGGTGCTGGAACAACTGGATGCCTATGTGCAGAAAGAAAGTGAATAAATTGAGACATAGATCTTTCAGAAGAATCATGGACCTAAATGTAAGATACAAAACTAAAAAAACTCTAGAAGATAATATAGAAGAAAGTCTAGGTGACCTTGGGTATGGCAATGACGTTTTAGACACAACACTAGAGATGTGATTCTTTCTTTTTTTTTTTTTAATTTTAATTCCAGTTAGTTAACATATGGTATCATACTAGTTTCAGGGGTGCAATATAGTGATTCATCACCCCGTGCTCATCACGACAAGTGCGCTCCTTTATCCCCATCACCTATGAAAGATGCGATTCTTGAAAGAATTGATAAGCTGGACCTCATTAAAATAAGAAACTTCTGCTCTGTGAAAGACAGTGTCAAGACAAAGAGAATACAAAACACAGACTGGCAGCAAATATGCCAAAAACACATCCGATAGGGGATGGTTATCCAAAATATGCAAGGAATGCTTAAAATTCGGTGATAAGAAAAGGAATAATCTGATTAAGAAATTGGCAAAAGACGTGAACAGACATCTCACTAAAGAAGAACACATATAACAAGTAAGCATATGAAAAGATGTTCAATATGATATGTCATTAGAAAATTTCAAATTAAAACAACGAGTTACCACTACATACCCCTTAGAATGGCCAAAATCCGAACACTGACAACACCAAGTGCTGGTGTGGATGGAACCACAAGATCTCTCAGTCATTGCTGGTGGGAATGCAAAATGGTATGGCTACTTTGGAAGACAGTTTGGCAGTTTTTTTTTTTTAAATAACACTAAACATACTCTTACCATCTGATTAAAAAGTCATGCTCCTTGGTATTTCCCCAAATGAATTGAAAGCGTATGTCCACACAGAAACCTGCCTCAGATATTCGTGATGTTTCTAGCAGCTTTATCTGTAATTGCCAAATGGATAAACTGAATGGGTAAACTGTGGTCCATTCAGACAATGGAATATTATTCTGCAGTGGAAAGAAATTAGCCATCAAGCCATGAAAAAAACAAGGAAGAACATTCAATGCATATGACTAAGTGAAAGAAGCCAATCTGAAAAGGCCAATCTGCATTCTGTGTAATTCCCACTCTGCGACATTCTGGAAAAGGCAAAACTATGGACAGTAACAAGATGAGTGGTTGCTGGGCATTAGTGGGGAGAGAGAGATGAATATGCAGAGCACAGAGGATTTTTAGGGCAGTGAAACTGTTCCATATGATACTAAATGGTAAATACATGTCATTATAACACTGGCAAAACCCATAGAATGTACAACACCAAGAGTGAACCCTACTGTCAACTATGAACTTTGGGTGATAATGATGTGTCAGTGTAAGCTCACTGAGTGTTAGGAATGTACCACTGTTGGGGCTCCTGGGTGGCTTGGTTGGTTGGGCATCCAACTCTTGATCTCAGCTCAGATCTTGATCTCAGGGTTGTGAGTTCAAGCCGCACAGTGTACCACGGTGGTGCAGGATACTGATGTGGGGAGGCTGTGTGTATGTGTTGGGGGGGTGGGGGTAAGGGGTATATGAGAACACCCTAGTTTCTGCTGAGCTTTGCTGTGAACTGAAAACTGCTCTGAAGGATGAAGTCCCAAATCCCAAATTTCTAGCATTTTGATTTCATCTTGGCTACCTTTTTATTTGAAGGCAGACCTTGTATTATAGTTATAATGATGAGCATTTATTTTTTTTTAAGATTTTATTTATTTATTTGACAGAGAGAGAGAGAGAGCACACAAGCAGGGGGAGTGGCGGGCAGAGGGAGAGGGAGAAGCAGGCTCCCCGCTGAGCACAGAGGCCAACGCAGGGCTCAGTCCCAGGACCCTGAGATCATGACCTGAGCCAAAGGCAGACACTTAATCGACTGAGCCACCCAGGCGCCCCATGATAAGCATTTCTATTTAAAAACTATTTTTCTTTTTCAGATAACTATTGCTATTGTACCCTAACTTTAGTCATATCTTATTTATTAAAGGTAACAGAGGCAAAACCCTTGCTATCAATGGTTAAAACGATTGATAAAGACTAATTTAACAGGTTGATAGCAGATATTTGGGAAATCTATTTGTCACAGCATTCAAATTATAATAACTATCACCTGGAAGGATAATAATTTGTTTAACTAATGTAACATGCAAATATTCTCACTTAAAATCATGGTGAGGTAGAAAGGGTGGGATAGGCCAGGTTAAAAGAGTAAGCTTTTTTTTTTTTTTAAAGATTTTATTTATTTATTTGATAGAGAGAGATACAGCGAGAGAGGGAACACAAGCAGGGGGAGTGGGAGAGGGAGAAGCAGGCTTCCCGCCGAGCAGCGAGCCTGATGCGGGGCGCGATCCTACGACCCTGGGATCATGACCTGAACCGAAGGCAGACGCTTAACGACTGAGCCACCCAGGCGCTCCAGCTTTTTTTTTTTTAAAGATTTTATTTATTTATTTGAGAGAGAGCGAGCGAGAGAGAGAGAGCACACGAGCGGGGGGAGGGAAGGGGCAGAGGGAAAAGCAGACTCTCCGATGAGCCGGGAGCCCGATGTGGGTCTTGATCCTAGGACCCCGGGATCATGACCTGAGCCGAAGGCAGATGTTTAACCGACTGAGCCACCCAGGTGCCCCAAGAGCAAGCCTTTTTTTTTTCTTTTTAAAGTCTTTATTTTAAATTCCAGTTAACATACTGTGTAATATTAGTTTCAAGTGTACAATAGAGTGATTCAACTCTTCCATATATCACCTGGTGCTCATCAGAGCCCAGGCTCTCCTTAATCCCCATCACCTGTTTCACCCAACCCTCCCAACCCCTGACCCCTCTGGTGACCAGCAGTGTGTTCTCTAGAGTTAAGAGTCTATTTCTTGGTTTGTCTTTCTCTCTCCTTCTCTTTTTCCCCCCTTTGCTTATTTGTTTTGTTTCTTAAATTCCACATATGAGTGAAATCATATGTATTTGTCTTTCTCTGACTGACTTATTTCACTTAGCATTATACTTTCTAGCTCCATCCATGTCATTGTAGATGGCAAGGTTTCATTCTTTTTCATAGCTAAGAAATATTCCATTGTATCCATATACCACCTCTTCTTTATTCACTCACCAATCGATGGACATTTGGGCTGTTTCAATAGTTTGGCTATTGTAGATAGTGCTGCTATAAACATCGGGGTGCATGTATCCCTTTGAATTAGTGTTTTTGTATTCTTTGGGTAAATACCTAGTAGTGTAATTGCTGGGATGTAGGGTAGTTCTATTTTTAACTTTTTGGGGAATTTCCATATTATTTTCCAGAGTGATTGCATCAGTTAGCATTCACACCAACAGTGCACAAGGGTTTCCTTTTCCCCACCCTTGCCAGCACTTGTTTCTTGTGTTGTTGATTTTAGCCATTCTGACAGGCATGAGGTGATACCTCACTGTGGTTTTGATTTGTATTTCCCTGATGATGGGTGATGTTGAGCATCTTTTCCTGTGTCTGTTGGCCATCTGCATGTCTTCTTTGGAAAAAGGTCTATTCATGTCTTCTGCCCATTTTTAAATTGGATTATTCATTTTTTGGGTGTTGAATTTTTAATTTTAACTGCCACCTATTAGCAGTTGGACTTTGTGCAAGTATATCTTGAACCTATCTGCATTTCAGTTTTCTCCTCTATAAAGAGCAATATGAAGTTTCCCTATCTTCTAGTTCAGTTATGTTAATCACTATCCATACCAGCACCCACTCCCCCATTTTTCACTTTTATAGCTGAGTCTTCAATCACTACAGTCTCCCTGCAGTTCTCACCCAATCCCATGTACTCTGAATATCCTCCTCTGTCCTCTCACATTCACTCAGTGCTGCCCTTCTCTAAAGGCCAAGCTTAGTTTCAGATCCTCTGCCCCACTCAGATCTTACTTCTTGGAATCCCTAGTTCTTTTGGTCACAATCACATCGTCTAGCAAGGAACATGTCTTAGGTGATCTCTATAACTCACCTTGTAGCATAATCCGTAAGTATTTGCTGAACTCTCAATATATATTCTATTAAGATCTTATTATTTGCCTATCACAGCGTTATTTGTTGCTGGGAAAATTCTTAGAGGGCTGTAATTGAAGCCTCATGTACCGTAGTCTTTGAGGATGTAAAGGAGCTCAATAGATTTCTGTTACTTGGTTATTCGGTAAGATCAGTATGTCCAGAGAGCCAGGTTATGGAGAAATGGTGTAAGCACTGGGCTTTCTATCAGAAGTACTGGGATAAGCTCCTGCTTCTCATGAGCTGTGAAAATTGAAGAAAGGAACTAATTAATGTCTTCGTGAGTACAAATGAGGAGGAATAAACTCACATGTGAACACTTGGTACCTT